>NC_054561.1:2337385-2617385 GCF_017654505.1 Polyodon spathula
TTGTGCCATTCATGGTTGTAGTGGCATCTTCAGTTTCATGCATTCAATTTGATCAGTTCCAGAATTGTTTAATTATTTTTATTTTACTAAAATATGAAGGGTTAAATGATTAGAATTTGACATTTGGACACTGTTAAAAATCTAATTGTCCAAATACAGGTGTTAGCTTTTAGTGTGTGCACAATAGTGAGAGTACAGCATGGTCCAGTTCACTTCATATTCTGGTTCATTTTCCATAAAAAATTAAATGCTGTGGGGTTAATCGTTTTTACAGTGGGGTGTAATGACCCTCACAGTAAGCTCTGTGCTTACTTTGTCATGATGTGAGCTGTTTGCAGTGTCTTTAGGTCAGTTTGTCCCTTGCCAGACCCCTGTTTCAGAAGCGCAGTACAGAGGGTCTGGTAACACTGGAATGTATTGGCAGCCTCTAGGCACTGGGCTGCAAGTGTGGAAAAACACTAAGATCATTGCCTGTGGCTAACGCTGCTCCAACAGCAAGGCACCCAGGACAG
Organism: Polyodon spathula; assembly: GCF_017654505.1. Taxonomy (NCBI): domain Eukaryota; kingdom Metazoa; phylum Chordata; class Actinopteri; order Acipenseriformes; family Polyodontidae; genus Polyodon; species Polyodon spathula. The sequence goes on from NC_054561.1 coordinate 2,337,898, forward strand.
CATTACCTTTCCACGATTGAGGGCCCAGTACACAGAGCATTTAGACTTCCACTGGGGCAGGAGGCTTTCAATTAGAAGGTGAGATATTTTCTCAGCTGAAAAAGCCTCTTGGGCAAATGCATTTAGCAGACACAAATTTAGCATTCTTGAAAGCCTGTATGACTAATTCCTCCGTTTTCTACAAAGATATTTTAGATTAAATTGACTTAAAATTTATTTATTTATTTTTTTCTATTTTCATACGTATCTAAATATATATATTTTTTTTCAGTACATAAATCATCTAGAAATCTACACAGGGTTTGGTCTACACTGGGCACTTCCCCCGACCCACTAGGGATATGCAGGGCAGTGACAATGGAAGATCACAGAGGGTTAGCCACGTGGGAAAGGCCAGTGTATTTTGGTTTCCGTGCTTATATAGCAAACGCCCAAGTCAAACCAGCTGTTTAAGAAGTGTGAACTGAACCTTGTGATGTGGCAGTCACGAACATTTTAAGCACGTGGCTTGCGCCTACATACTCATTTAAGCGAGCTAGTTTCCAGTTATTTTAATTATTTTTAAACATGTAACAATATCGCAGTCTGGCGCAGCACACGCGAGCTATTAAAGAGATTAAAATATTGATTACATTTCGAAAGGAGAGTTTTGGAAGGCAGTGTGGGCTTGTGAATAGCATTCCGCCAAGAGGTTCAAAGGCCTTGGAGAAAGGCAGTGTCTGGCTTAGTTTAATATAATCATCACAAATTAGCCATCCCGGTTCCTCTTGGCTACATTTAACCTTGCTGTGCGTTATTGTATAAATCTGGGGAGGCCATCTGCAGAGGCGTATCAGCTTATTAGTGATGGTCATTTCAACACTGGCTCACTCCCTGCTTGTTACCCTGCAGACAGTTCTATAAACGCCCCTTCTGTTGCATAAGTAATCCTCCCACCGTTCTTGCAGAAGGGGAGATTGTCAAAATCTTTTAAAGCTGCTGTCTGCAGGATGCTGGCAAAGTCAGGAGAAACGCGAGCCCACGTCAGGTGTCGTTTCTGTTTGTTTTGCATTGTTTTTTTTCTGCTGAGTTCGTATATCGCTGCCAAATCTCCAGACTTTCAGCGTTTGGAGATTTGGAGATGTGTCCCATGAAAAAGTAATTTTTTTGACCACTGTTTCCAATTCACATGCTTTCACAGCAATTCTATGGGCAGCCGTTTTCACGCTCACACTTCATGTTGTTTCAGTTTAATATGCCTTGTCGGTTAACCTGCTGAAAGTTGGGGTTTTTGGGTCTTGACCCCTGTGTTACTTTTATACAAAGCATACACAAAACCCCACAATTTTCCTGTCCTAATTATGTTCTCAACTGGAGAAACCTGCATCAGTGATGTAACAGATCTTGCTCCGCTGCTCTCGAGAAATTAGGTCAGAAGAAATAAAGTATCAAGAATAATCTGCGCTGGCAAATTTAAGTAGCCCCAAGTAAACAATGATGGTTATGAGCCTTGAATCATTGTCAGTCCCAACAAGCAGTGCTTACAGGAATGCATATAGAATCACAACCTCATGCATACACCCACACACACGCGCACATACACACACACGCTCAAGACTTCACAGCACAATTAATTTATGGCTTTAGGGCGAAGATATTAAAGCAAAGAAAATATTGTCTTGTCCACAATTTCGAAACCCATTATGGAAACTGATAGCAAAATATAACTATGTAACAAAACCGATAATGTCACTCGATATCCCCAAAATGTGCCATTTTCTGCCGTTTGAAAATCGAGTTTTGATGCAGCATTGGTCTTTTTTTTTCATTAATAAAACATACAAACACAGAACATAACGTATATATAATTCAAACTGTTTCATTACCTCCCTTAGAAGGAGGAAAATAAATATTTGCAGGGTAAAAATGACTTCAGTTTATTTTTTTCTGCATGCATATTGAAATATTTTTCTTTTTAGAATCTACATATTTATATCTGTCTATCTAGACACAAAACTGCAGCCTCATAGCCTCAAACCTGAAAAACAGCTACCACTGCACTGTCAACAGGGTGTGTCACTGAGTCACGGAATGTCAAGCTTGCTGGAATTTTACTAGGCCCATGCTTATTTAACATAATATAAGTATCTTTTATGCAATGTTTATTCATAATTTTTCTGGCATTTTGTATTTTTTGACTTTAATATCCACCATTCTTTAGACAGTTCAAATAACCTCCTCCCCTCCCTCTAGACTTCCTCATTAAAGTCAGATATTTGAGGACCTGTATTCAAGCCTAAAGACTCCCACCACAAGAATTAGAGGTGCTCAGTACTAAAGCTCTTATTAAGCACATGTCTGTTTACACAACTGTAAACTTAATGATTAAATACATGGAATTAATGAGGCATTATTATGAGTAATCCGAGAGGCTAAGGTATTACTATAAATCTATTATCTGCCACTCTAAAGGCATTAGAACCGTTCCATATCTTATCTTAAGACAATATAGCTTAGGTTAGGTTTTAAAAAAAAACCAAACATACAAATTCAATCGTCCACACTGTGGCCAGGGATTTTGGTATAAGTGCTGTACTGTCAAACCAAGCATAGTCCAGGTGTGACATGCTGCCCCGTCAAGGGACTGTCAACAAATTCCAAGCACGATGAGCAGGAGTAGAATGATCTACTAGTAAGCAAGTCAGGTAGAGAAACAAACTAATGTGGTCTAAAATAAAGCAGATCATTTACAAATGTTATACTGGAGTAATACAGTTTTAATAAATGTGCTGGGTTTTTTTTTGTTTTTTTGTGTGCTGACAAGCTCCACGACAAGTTGTACAGGTCCATATGCTCCATCTTAGAGGTCAAAGCATGTTACTGGCTGCAGACCATGTCAGTCAATAGGAGAAGCAGCTGATTGGTTAATGACTGGGAAGGAGGTGTCGAAGGGGAGGGGACTATTTCACCGTCCAGGAGTGCCTGAAATTAGCGACCGCAAACAGAGAATCCTGTAGCCTATTGTAGCACCAGATATCATTTTTAAAATAAAAAATACATTTTATTAGCCACTTCAAGCCAAACTGGGTAAATTTGGTATTTCAGTGAATTCCAGTCTGTTGAGGGCTATTTTGAGACCATCAACTCACCAATCAAAAAGGGCATTTTATTTTTTTCCTCTGCTGTGCCACCTTGCCTTCCCTAGTACTGTTTTGTTGAAATAACCACCAAAATCCTCCCTTCGCTTAACTACAAATCAACCAAGCTTATGGACTGTAAACAAATAATCAATGAATCAGTGTAGTGTTTCTTTCCATCATGCTTGCAGCCGTCTCTTCAGCGTCTGGGGTCTCTTACATTAACAGTGTAGACAGCTCATTTTGCTAGCTGGTGACATTTCTTTTTAAAGTATGGAATCAACACCAGACTTCAGAGTGATACTTGTGCCGGGTAACAGCTTGTCACTTGTCATCACCTCGCTTGTCAGTCGTGTTCTTTTCTCTGTAGACGAAGTAGCTTAAAGAACGGACCCTCTTTTAAAAGAAGGGGCATTTGTGAACCATCGTTCACGCAGTTATGTGTGAGGATTGCTCGTTCCGCCTTCGCTGGATCCTGTTCAAGTGTGACCTGGCTTGCAGTCATGGCAAAAACACCTGCTTGTGAAAATCTAAAAATGTTCCAGGACCTCCGGTTACAGAGAAGGTGTAGCCCAGCGATTAGGGGTGAGGACTGGGAGCCAGGAAGCCCTGGGTTCAAACCCAGGCTCAGCCACTGACTGGTTTGCTGTGTGCCCTTGGGAGCTATTTGAACTCCTTCTTTGACCTCATTCCAAGCCATATAACCACAAAGGCAAGCTTTGGCTAGAAAAGGGATGCAACTTAATGGGACTTTATTTGTGACAACCCTACATTGACATCCTGTGAGAGCAACCATCAAACCCTGGTGTTCCTTGCATTTCCACTGCAGTTCAGTGCTTTGTCGTGAGGCCCCAACAATGTTACAAGGATCGGTTAAGGTGAAAAAACAAAATTTATAAAAGTCCTATTGGCTGTAACTTATATTAACTTTTGGGATATCCCTAACTAATCTGTCTTAGGCACAGAACTGGCCATTTCACAGCGGGGTCTTGTCGGACAGCTGTGAGGTTTTTAGACCTTACAACCCCTATTCAATCATAAGACCCAACGCTGTTGGATTTTTGATAGCCGGCTTTTAAAATGGACAGAAGCTTGATGGTGTGTAAGATGATGGCTGCAGAGGCCTGGGACATCTGGAAAGCATAAAACAGTACACACCATAACCTGATCACAGAAAGCAAGCAGGGAGCATACTGAGCAGGGAGTAACACAAGATGGATTTCTCCAGGAACTGCCAAGGGCAGCTGTTTTCTATAACAGTATTTTTTCACCACCCAACAAAGAGAGTCAGCTCCACACCATTTAAGATCAAGGTGGTACAACAAAGAGTTGCAATAAATTGCTCTGGTTAATTAGTCACTCAATGAATCACTGAATTCACAGCCATCCCCATTAACACCCATGCTGAATGCTGCTAATCCAGTACAATCCACAGCTCAAGTATTTATGGATAGTATATCCACGTTAAGTAACCATTTACACTCTTTAATTGAAGTGTTAGTGACAAAGTGCTGCAAAACCATACTGATAAAAGGCAACGATTCCCTCACTTGTTGATCGCTCATTCTTAATGTCTGCAGTGTATTAGGCTCCAAAGAACAGGGTTATGGTGAAGGAGGAGTTTAAAGTAACTCGGAATGAAAAGGGAGGAGTGTATAGAATTCTAGAAGTTGTAATGCATTCTGTGGCAAAAATTATAATTTTCGCATTCATTCCTGTAACAGAATTTATAAATGACTCAGTCAGTGGCAAAGGAGAACCAGTGCATAAATGATGTCTGAAATAAAACACACATTCTGCTGCACTGCGTTTCTTGTCTGTCATCAAAATTCGATTCGGTTTCAGGTTTATATCACTACCGATTACTGGTTACTGAGCTATGCTTTTTTTGGGGGGGTAGTATTGCAATGCTCCAGTGCGATTTTAAAGTTTGATTGAAGTGTCCTACCTTGGCTGCTGGCTGGTTTGCCCTTGTTGATCTGCTTGAGTCGTTTCTGGTGAGACTTGCCGTTGTAGTGGATCTGGGCCTGGGCCGGGGAGTTCAGCTGGATGTTACACACCTCACAGAGGGTGTAGGTCTGATGCTTCTTTTCCCTCTTAGCTCGCTGCTCCGAAGAGGCTGGGTGTGGCTCTGAGACGTTCATCAGGTCTGAGGAGGCCCCCGACAGGCTATTCTCCCCCAGTGGCACGGGGCTCAAGGGCCGCTTCATTCCTTTGAAAAAACAAGAACGAATACAGAAATAAAAAGGTTCAGTTCTTAGTCTCCAGTTCTGCCTTTAAGACATATTTATCAGCAGGTATAAAACAAATCCATTCCTTAATGGGTTGATTTCAAAACAAGAAAAGCTGCCCTTTCCTCACCTTTACAACGGAGTACACATCAATGGCAATTACATTCCTCATTTTAAAAGCCAATTGGAAGCAATTTACCTCTCATTCAGGGCGCTGACATTTCTAACTCCGTGCTGCCAATGAGAATTTTTGGTACAGCAGTACAAATGTCAGCACAATAAATAAAAATAAATAAATAAATAAATAAATATAACAAGATGCAAGAGCAGTGCACACACATATGCAAAGACCTCATAATCTCAGACTACATGCATCTATAGATTACAAATTTGTATAAATTCAGCAGTTTATGGGATTACAACCAAATGCAATCTGAAAGTTCAAGGCAGCTATAATGTTCACCATGGAGACAGACATGCTCAATTAGTGCATACAGTTTCACTTGTGATCTGTACTTTAATTGCCAACCTGTCGCCTGGAGATGCAGTTCATACAGGTTGCCTCAAGGTGTCAGCGTTTCATCCGTTTAAAGCAGTGGTAGGCAATTGTGGTCCTGGAGAGCTGGTGTCCCTGCTGGTTTGTGTTCCAACTGTACCCTGAATTACTTAATTGGACCAATTAAGTGCTTATTAGAAGCTTAATTGGTCCAATTAATTAATTTAGGGTATCGTTGGAACAAAAGCCAGGAGGGACACCGGAATTGCCCACCCCTGGTGAAGGCCTCATGCACGGAGCAACTCTTTCTCAACTAACAATACAAGTTTTAATAAAAGCCAACCGGTTTAATAAGTAAATTATTTTATGTGGGGAAATGTTTGTGAATTCTACATTTAAAACATGAGCACAGTCTTGCACACAAAATAAGAAGCTTACACAAAGTCACACAAAAGGAATATTGGTATATCAAAAACATAATTTGGGAATACAAATCAACAGCTGTTTTTAAAGATTTCCTGATGCAGGGAGAAGCATGATTACTGAAGAGGGTTTTTCAAATGTGGGCTACATCATTTTCAATTATAATTGTATTATCAAAAGCCCATTGTGTGCTAGAGAGGCTAAGGGATTCTGAGAAACTGCTTCTAGCCCCTGGCTCGCTAATAAGCGGATATTTTGCATAAACCATGTGATTGACCGAAATTGAGGCCAGGTGTCCAGTTTGTTACACCACACAGAGGGATGACGTAGGCTAGTCACTGTGCTGTTTCTAGGAAGATTAGAATAAAAAAAAAAAAATTAAAAACTGCAGATTGAAGGCATATCGCAAGCAGTTTACTGAGAAACATCTTTAAAACCGGACATAATCTGTAACAGCACTGAAATGGGAGAATTGTCACATTGTCATATTGTTTATTACATGCCAGTGGTTAATCTTTTTATGCACCCTGGCAAGTCTATGAAAGGAAAAAGCAAGTATCACCTAAATTCTATCATTTTGAGGCTATTCTTGAAGTGCTACAATTATTCTTCACGCCAGCTAGACTAGATGCTGACTAGAAACACAATGGCGCCATCTAGGTCTAAACACCAGGATTGCAGCCAAAGCTTTTCACAGCTTTCCATTATAACACATGCTGAAGAAATGTTTACATGGTCGTGCCTTTACTAGGAGAGTGACTCAGGGATCCCTGACTTTAAGCTGACACTGTAAATCTGAGGCTGTGAGGCCATAATAACTTTGGGAACGGCAAACGGCCATTGGGTTCATCAAGGCTTGTCCCTTGTTAGCTCCCCTTTTGCTCTTCTCTCTGTGCTAAATATGAAGCAGTGTCTTGGGTAAACTTTATCTGTACCCTGTATGATTTTAAAAACTGCAATCAAACAAGTCTCCTCTTTCCTTTGTTTCTGGGCTGAAGAGATTTAATTATTTTAATCTGTCCTCATACACAGCTCATGTTATGCCATATAGGGTATGCATCTGTTTATTATAGTACAGACAAATGAATATCAATGCATGGCCTGAGTGAGGTTTACAGCAATACATCAAGTCCATTTAATCAATAATAGAGACATCACAGGAATCTGACAGCACTACCGAAGGTGACAGCTCACAAGAAAAATGACCAGCTGTCCTTCATCGTTATGTAATGATGGCTGAATCAGTACATTCTCACAGGGTTTTCATGTTGTTAGTTATTCTTTTTAGAGTCGTTTTCTTGTGCAAGGCAGCAAATCGAGTTATCAGAGACAGGAGTTTTGAAAACAGATTTGAAACTAGCTGGGGTAAAAAAAAATTTATATCATTCTGCATGTTAAAAACCTGCAATGGTAGTTTGTTACAATAAAAAAAAAAACTACTTTTTTCAACCCTTGTTATGCAGAGTAGTTTAGGTAGTTTTTATAATAAATAAAAAAACACAAAGATTAACTGCAGTAAACTATCCAATACGACAAACTCCAGCAAGGCAAAAAATAAAATTAACATTCAGAGAATGATAAAGCAAATGAACATGTACTGAATTAATTGAGTGGGCTTATATGGCATCTCCCTTACTTGGGGTAGTATACAGTATTTCGCTTTTGCTTTGTCAGGACATCACAGAGCACAAGGTAGGTATTTTACAGCTCGGATGCTGAGAATCTTAGCAGTATTGATCAGTGGATGTAATGGCTAGTAAAATGCATGATTTCCTGTTAATGTGCAGTGAACAAGACAGAGTCAATGACATCTTGAGTGCTGTTGCATGGATTGCAATGGGGAAGCTGGGTCAATTTGGAGTTTAATTCCAGCGATTAGGTTTGCAGTGATTTCCGGTTTGCAAAAAATAGAAACAAACACACACGACGCTGACACTGTGAAAGACCAGCCAGAAGCTGGCAGCAGATTTTTCTTGACGCACAAAGGTCATTTCAGCCTGGACAAATTTAAACATTAAAAAAATATATATTTTTAGGACGAAGAGTTTTAGCAGTGGTATTCCAATGGTATGAACATAAATAATTCGCAGTCCCATTGGACACTGTGCTACCATACCAGGACCACTGTGAAATACTATATGCTCCAAATCCACTGGGTTTGCCATTGCTGGTAATGCTAGCTCCGCTATTGATACTGTACAAAATATAAACACAATTAATAACACCGCTGTAGAAATAGGTTTTGCAATGACTATGTTACTTGAAATATTTGCAGCGCCTTTACAAGAACATCCTGGAAGGTGATCAGTTTCAGTAATCTCTCTTCAATGCTTCTAAACTACAGGCCTGCGAGAATGCTCTCCACAATGACGACAGGAACGCTAGATTAATCCAGGGTCTCTCTGCAGCAATTGTTATCACTTGCTTCAGATGAGGGAATATAGACCAGGGATTAGCCTATAATGGGATTTCAAAAACAGGTGTCCTTTTTTTTATACAGATGACTTAATGCGTAATCTGTTCATTCATTAACGAAGTGGTCTCCTGATCTTAGCCGTCTGTTTTAGGCTGCAGTTGAACGTATCTTTTGAAAGGGATGCTCTGTCTGGCAGGGATGTAATAAAAGGAGCAGGGTTTAATTTGTGCTGGATCAGATCTGCTGCCTTTATGTCTGACTGGTGAGAATGTTACAGTTTGCAAATGATAAACAGAACGTAAAATAAATAATAATAATAATAATAATAATAATAATAATAATAATAATAATAATAATGTGTTGCAGACAAGAATTCAATATACATGTACAATAAAAAAATTATTTCTTGTTCCATGAATTGAATGACAACCATCCCCTGTAATTATATATTTTAGCATGCGACATCTATGAGCAAGAAAATTACTAGTTTTGTTATAACGACTACAGCAAAACGGTAAAAAAAAATAACGCTCTTAACAACAATTGTGTCGTCGCTCCTGTTCAGCGGATGTGTAAACCCTGGTATTGTTCAAAGCTGAAGATTATGTTAAAACACAGCTAGGTAAAGGTTGACATGCAGCTACCGACACCAGCAATAAGGTCCCGGACCTTTTTGTTTGCACATTAACCCCTGAAAAGGAGCAAGAAAAGATCCCTGTGGTGCTAAACAGTAGCTTCAGAGATGTGTCAAAGAAGAAATTTACTGTATTAGAAATGACAAGTTGAGCAAGGTGGTGAAAGCTGTTCCCAAGCCATGGGTAGAAAACAGATACTCAAACGTTATGTATTAGTCCCAATATGTAAGTTCTTTATTTGACCTACAGAGAGCGGCAGACAAGACCTACAGTAAACCCAATTAACATCAAATATGGTTTATCTAGCATTTTTATGGGGCTTTAGCATTGCACATGCAGATAATTTATGAACAAGATCGAGAGCAGCCTGGTCATAAATAACCCATTATTATAAGAATCCGCGGTGTCAACACGGGCCAGCAGAGGCATGGCCGCTATGGAGGGTTTTCTGGGCCAGTGTCACCTATCCTTTTCATTGTGGTCACAGGGACCCCATCCATCACAGCTTGATCCCCTGCTGAAAGGACCCTTAACCTGCCTTTCAGATTCTCTGAACATTTTTTTTTTTTTACAATTGATGGGCCATGGCTCCCTTCCACCGGCTCAAAATAGGATTTTACATGTGTAACCTGACACCCCCTGGTCCCACACACCCTGTGGACGCCTGGTCTAAGCGTTGACTTAGAGGCCCACTCTTGCCCGCACCAAAGTCATTTTTTAAAATCTCCCCCCTGAAATGAAACCCGGATTCCTCTAGGAGGATGGCAAGGCCCATTTGAAAAGTCCAGAAGACCCTGCTGTCTGTTACCACAACAATGACCTTCAGACCATCCTCTAAACCAAGCAGCCAGAAATAGTTTGTCTTCCACTTGAAATAAACTTGGTGACTCCTCAGTTAGTTAGCCTGCCTGCCTATATCGCTCATTCTCTGGGTCTAGCCCTCTTTACCCAAGAACCGTTGGATGCCTCTTTAGCTAAGTAATTATCGTTCCACATAATTTGTTACACTCTATTAATTCAAGTTGTCTCAATCAGTTTTTTGGAAGACGTAAATTCTCCGGGCTGGCAGGAACTTTCAAAGTGGAAATTTCAACGCAGTGGTTTTTTTTTGGCCAGGATGACTTTCAAAATACTTCCAATTATCTACAATCAAGTATGGCTGTTTTTTTAGGTTTTATTTCACCTGAACAATTTGTTCTTGATTTCCTGATATTACAACATTGTGCTGCCATTTTGTACCTAATTATCCATTTTGCTTTCATATTTTTTTTTTATTAACTACATCACATTTACTTAAAACAACACAACAACTTAGCCAATGCCTAAAGAAATGTTACTCCACCTAATTTACATGATTCAGTAGTTCGACCAAAAACACTGGTGGATTGATTGCCACTCTCTAACCCTAGTTAGAGAGTAATTTTGAATCTGCATGCCATTTTTCACTTAGAAAAAGAAATAAAACGCTTTTCCTTTGGGAAGGAAAACTACATTTTAGTTGATCTGTACTTCAAATGACCTCACAGCATATCTTACTCAAACTGTATATTTATCAACCCTATTCCAAAATGCTGACAAGATGTTCACACTGAAATCCAACTGAAGTTCCTTAAATGCTCTGGTTTATCCAGTATTTGCGTATGAAATTTGTACACAGAACCTGCAACATGCAGTGGGAAATCCCAATTTTCTTTAAAAGCCCAAAGCAACTGTACCATTACCTGCAGTTAAGAAGTAAACATAGACCCAGAATGCATTGGGGTATAAGTTGAAAAGCCTGAACTGTCCCACACTGTAACACTTTACATTAAGTATCTCTAACTTCTGTGTGTTTTTTTTTCTGAGTTTACTTAAATGCTGTGGATGGGAGAAGTGTGTCCCGACATAAACTAACTTCTATCAGCTAAATACCTGTCGTGGTCGCAAAGAGAACAGAGCCCAGGGACTAGTAACACTCTGAGCTGCAAATAGAAAATCTGAGTTTGGCTCCATCAACAGCACAGCTCTGAACTTACAGCTGTGGAGCAGGCTTTTAAATGCCATGAGTCCTGCCGCAAGGAGATCCCAGAAGGTCCCTCATAAATACCGCCGTCGCTTCGTTAAACATCTCAATCATAAAACAGGGACAGAATGCTATAAACATTACAGCATCCAGCTCAGCCATCGTCACAGTCTTATCCCATTAGCTTCAAGTCAAAGCCGTACTGACGCAAATATCTTCGACAGCCAGCCGCTAGGGGCGGTCTTGACCAATTAGGATAATTTCCTACCCAAGTTCCTGAGATGCCGTCAGTAGCATTCGGATTCAGCTGCCTGCTTTTGAATGATTAGTGCGATCACAACCAGCATGCCGTATATAGATTCTGATAGTCGATTAATGACCGCTTGAAGTTTCATTATTAGATGGCGACTGCTTCTGAAGACAGCGATAATGCCTTTACCAATTCAACTTAATGTCTAAGTTGAACTGGTAAAGATTAGTTTACTGCGCTAAAGCACAACCGTGGGCTGTGTATGATGTACAGGGCTGGAAAAAAAGATTGTTATTCAGTTGCTTATTGAGTCATTCTTATCGGTTTTACTGTCAGCTAAACCCGATTCCAGGAGTGAAAAGCTACCAATGAGTTCACAGCAAAATCTTGACTTACTCAAACTGCGCTGCAACGATGTTTCTAATTTGATTGCTCAGTTGCTCGTCTTTTTGACATTACTATTTACAGTAGCAGGGTGGTGCTAATAAGACTGGCACTGTTTAGATCATTAAAATAGCTTCCCTTATTTGTTGGTGCCATTAAAAAAAGAAAAAAAAAGTATTTTAATGGTTTAAACAGCAGCACTATATAGATCAATGGTTCCCCAGAGTCCATTCTCTACCTAACAGCTTTTTAACAAGTCAGGTTCATTCTGATAGGGTTTCTAAATTTAGCACCAAAGAGGCAATTGCTTTCTCTGTGTTTCCAGGCTTGGAACAATGCAGCGATGGCCCGCTGCCGTGCTTCAGTGGGAATTTAACGACAGGATAAAGTAGATTTTCGATCACACAACCTGATCTCACCCATTAACTTAAAGCTGTCACACTAAGATGATTTAAACTGCTGTTTCATTCCTCCTTTTAGGATTTTAATAGCGCTAATGCACCAGTACAGGGTCTGCGCTCTGCACATACAAGGTATCTTGGCACAAACTGAAATAAATGTGCCAGACACATTCTGAGAGCCTGACAGCTTTATTATATGCTGCCATACTGCCATATTCGGCACAACTAGATTGATTTCTCCTGCTAACAAACATTCAGCAATTATATTTTCTGGAAGGTTTTCTCATGGGTTTGTGTTCAGTGTTCTGTTTGTGCTTTAAAAGGAATTTCACAGAAGTAAGTAGTAATTTTACCGAAAGTGGCTATGTTCTTAACTCTGCTTAGTGTAACAACTTTTTTTTAGAATGCTCTCGTTGTTTCCATCTGAAACTATGGTGACAGGTAGGATGTGAATGTTTGTTGCACAGGAAGTGAATCTACAATGGAAGGATAAATGGGTTCACCCAATTCAAAGTACAAAATACAATTTGGAAAATGAAACTTGGACTTGCAAGAAAGAGTTATACCTCAATTTATTTTAAGTTACTTAATTATTTTAGGAAACAAAACTACTGGGGTTAAACATGCACTCAGCATATGTGTGTTTTGGTGAATGAGCTTTGGCTAAGGGCACAGACAACTTGCTGGGTAAATACTGTAGACCCTCACCTGGTCCTCAAAGGCTTTTCCAAATAATACGATTGACCCTTAGCAAGTTCAGTTGAAATCGGACTGGACTAAAGAGCTGGACTGGAATAGCCCTCAAGGACTGAGGACCTCAGGAAACGGCTACAGTAAACATTAATGGATATTTACCCTCTCATGTACAGAACTGCTATCGTGGGTTACAGTAAATGAATGCACTTTCTAAGAAACTGATTACGGGTGTACCGTTCACTATATTCTACTCCCTTGATGGACTGCAACAGGGTGGCTTCACTGGAATTAGAAGACTGGAATGAGAGATTTCCAGCAGCAGCATGTTTGAACTCATGCTGCTGCTGGAAATCTCTCATTTCAATGCTCACCCAGGCTCAGGCTTATACAGCACTTGTGTGACCCCATAAAACCTGTCAACAGCAGGAACGACCCCTGAAAGAGACCAGCAGGCCAATTTCTCTGGACCCCCACAGGCAGAGGCTAACAGAGAGAGAGAGAGAGAGAGAGAGAGAGAGAGAGAGAGAGAGAGAGAGAGAGACAGACTGCCTGTCCTCTCCCTGCCTTATCTCCTGTCTTTTGGATGTGCTCCATTGCCTTTCCATTTCTCAGCTCTATCATCAGCAGCACTTGGATAAAAAAAAAAAAAAAAAAAAAAAAAAAGCATTATGCACTAGAATTTTAAACAGCCCCGCTTCCCCGAATCAGCTTTCTGGAATTTCCATCTGGTTGTTTGCAGTGTCAAATTAAACAGCATCTTTAGATATCGGCGTGAAGATTAACCGTTTGAAGACTCTGCTATTTTTTTTTTAAATCAATCATTTACGTCGGGTGGCATGTGGTAGATTCAACACACCCATGAACATATTGTAGGGCAGCTTCCATTACAAACATCTGCCAGGGGATAGCGTTTATCTTCCTCCACACCTATTAAAAAGCACCCCCCGCTTTGTTCCCGGATATGTTAACATTGACGGGGGTGTTATTAGAAGTGCGATGCTGATGATTAGCCCGTAAGGAGAGGGGTGAAATAAATATTTCAGAGGCTGCAACGCCTCCCGTTGTTGTCCGGGGGTGGGGGTGGGGGGGGTGGGGTCCAGTATCGAGTTTGTTCCTTACACTACAAAGCACGCTAAACGCTCTCCCTCTGAAAGCCATGCTTACCACGTTGGTAACAACCAACATGATGGTTGTTAATGTACATTGAATCAAAGGCTGTCCCTAGGGTGCTGTTAGAGACTGCCATGCTGTGATTGAGTGTGTGAATCTTTGCTGACAGGTCCATCTGTACTGCACTGCATTAACTGAGAACACTGTACCGAACAGCCCTGAACTGCTTGAAGGACCCAGAGGAATAAATAAATAAATAAATAAATCACAAACCAATTTTTACTCCAAAGTGCCGCTAGCACCGTTTTTTCTTATGTAACAAAAAGTAGAGATAAACAACTTAAGAATCCTGGTGAACCCTTGAATTAAATTCCACAGTTGTATAATCAATGTTCTATAACCTCAATAGGTTTCTTTCAGAAAACAATTGGTGCCAATGACACTTTGGTGGAAATGGGCTTGTGAATTTCCTACCGTACCACTGGGATTTAATCTATAACGTAGCATTCAAGAGAACATTACTTCCAGTCAATCAGTGTCATCACACATTAAACTCAGAAACATCTAGACTTATGGAAGTTTGAAAGTATATGAAATGAGAAAGAAACAGGCATACAAGAATGCCAGTAGACAATCCCATTTAGCAAAGTGATGGTTCAGGCAGGAAACTCACTTTTAACCTTAGATCAAATCATGTAAACATCAAGCATATTTTAGGTGCTTCCAATACCAAAACAAATCGTCAGTTGAATAGCTGGTATCTTATTTTTCTTACAATAAGCAATACATCCAATGATCTGCAAGGAAGGGATTTATATCTTCCCTCAGTCCATTGTCTCTGCTGTGTGTCTGAGTTCACCTCCTTCTCTCTAGCCTCCACTTGTTTTTTGGCTTCTTCTAACGGGGCGGCAGGGGGGGGGGCGCTATCCTGCCCCCCTGCCCGTGGCTTCCCTATGCTCAGCCTCTCAGCTTATCTGGAAATTAATTTATGGACAGGGGTACCTCGAAAGGCGAGGCCAAAGGCCAAAGAATGTAGTGTAAAAATATGTATAATGTAGTAATGTTGTCTAGTGTGAGCTTTAAAAAATAATCAGACTGAACAGTTATACTTGCAGCATGGGAGGCTACGCAATACATGTTCTACTACTGTTTAAGAAGCAGGATTGTAGAACCTTTTCTGGCATTTTTATATTATTTAGACAGAAACACACTAAAGACACTGTAGCTTTTTAAAACTTGCTACAGAAAGAGTCTGACTTTAGAGCAGATGCTATTAATATTGTAGCGTGCATGGGGGAAGGCAGCAGCAGGGCTGGTAGGTGACGCAATCACATACAAAGACATAAGTGGACATAAGCCGATATACGCTCCGGAGGCGGCTCTTTTGTACAGTGGTATGGACGCTATGCTTCAGTGCAAGAGGTCCCCGGTTCGCGCCCGCCCTCCACCTGTGTGTGGATTGCCTCACCCTGTGTGATGCGCCTCTCTGCGGGAAGCGAGATCGCTACAATATCAATCAACTGACCCCATAAATTTGTTGTTACTTAGGTAACATTTTACAGGAAACACTTATGTTGCTGATCTATTTTTTTTTTAATTATATGGGCTTTTAAAAGGCAGTGGGCAACTGTTTGACAGCAAGCAATAAGAATGAGTCACAGAGTTTATTATGAGAACTCATCAGTCATTTACATTCAAACCTACCCACAGTACACCAGTGAAGCTCATCTCACATGCCGTTACTAGTTGGAATCGTTGAAATTCTACACTTGGGAATGCACCCTTTTAATACCCATCCACAGTGGTTTCAATTGTTTCAGCTCTCGTATTTGCCAGGGAAACGCTTTGTTTTGTTTGCCACTGTTTGACAGGGTGACAGTTTTGTCTCGAACCCTATTAACCAGCTTCGTAACAGATCATGCCCGCTGTGCATTTAAACAAAGACAAAGCAAAAAACTGCATTTATGGTAATATGCAATTTATCTCACCTTTTAACGTTTGAATCCTGCCTGCTTGTCAGACAATCAGTGCTTGCACTGTTACTGCTGTGTTGTATTACTTTATAAAATACAGAATTGTTTTTAGCACCAATCTAATCACAGTGAGTCAGTGGCTGAGCGGAGATTAGAACTGGTATCAAGCCCTTTTCTTTAACCACTGGACCACCACAAGCTTTTTTTTATCAGCAGTCTACATTTAATAGTGTACCTGTTTCTGCTCATATCATTATCTGCTTTGCTTACTAACATTGCTTCTGAAAAGACTCCTCAAGCCTGATTGTGCACTGAAGCCTGTGCAAACCTGATATGCTACCCCCAATGGCAAAAACTTTCTTGAGGTCTACTGTATTAGAAGAGGCCAGGATAATAACAGAGCCACTTGCACTGTAACAGTGTGATTCCCTCCAGGGAATTCTTAATTCCACATTGACCTTGCTTGTGCAATCGTAGCACTGGGAATAAACAGCGCAGACTCCAGCCCCCAGCTCCCCACCCATGAGGAGAACGCCTTCGTTTTCTCGCTCCATAGCTTTTCTTAATGACATCCCCGCAGTACATCAGTCTCTTTGAACCTGAGCTTGAAGGCCGTCTCTTTAAATATCCTCGACTCAGTGGGAAGGGGAACGCTTGCACAGTTTGTGAACCGGTGAGCCGGGAAGCCAAACTAGCAAGCTGGAACCGTTGTCAAAACAGCAGCGGCAGGACATCCCGGGCCGTGTCTAAGCAGCCTTGACACAAAGTGATGGATGCCCCCTCTCGCTGCTGGATGATTTGCTTCCTTGAGTTTCCACATTCTCCGTTTCTGCAAGCTGACTGTACCAGGATGACGCACAGAGCTCTGAAACCAGCTGCAGTGGCAGTGTAATGGCAAAGAGGTCCTGTATTGTGCTGAGGGGCAATGGTATAGAGGCACAACAGCAGCTGCACTGGTGTCAGGCACCCTTGGTAAAATGGTACCTTTTCTTATTTTGTCATACCAATGGCATCACAATGATGTGAACCAATAATGACCAATGTGTAATATTTTTTGCCAATGGATTACCATTACAGGTAGTGGTTGCTGACCTGCAGTGTATTATAATGGTATATAGTACCAATAGTACAGTATAACTTTTTTCTTTATCAGAGCACAGTACGCGAACAATACATTCACTACAAAACTTAAATATACTTCTCATTATGTTATTTGTGTGCAAAAAAAAAATACTCAAAACCTACGTCTGCTTTGAAGTTTACTCAGCCGTTTTATAACAGATCATAATAAATTCGGCTGCAGAGGATTCAGCTGGCAAAATAATGTGTCTTTTGCAGTTATTAAATCAACTTATCCTCCAATGTGCATGCTTCAAAGCTCTCGTCTCGCATGACCCCAACTTCAACTTTAAATACCGTAGCGCTCTATCCAAAAAGCAGGCATGACATTCTGGATTTGGTATGGTCAGGAGCTTTATTTCTGCTCCAAGGTAACCCAGCTTAAATGCCAGGTCTCTGCTCTCGCAAGGTCCTGTCGGCTTGTAGTTTGGGAGCAGGGTGGACTATTATGTCAAGCACTCAAGTCACACTGCGAGGCAGCTGGCTGATAACACACAGGACCATATTTAGCAAAAGAGACAATGGTCCTGGTCCAAGACAGACACATCCCCAGAGTCAGATAAACAGATTTATATCACACCCAGAACCTGACCGCCAAATACAAGAAAAGATGGGACACCATCATAACACCTGTGTATTAGTCTGAAGACATCCCAGCAATCACAAAGATTGCACAAGGATCCTGAAACAGCAGTACCCTCAAACATATCATTTACATAGCGGTCATGTCCCTGATAGCAGCAGTACCTAGACACCAATCTGAATGAAACTGACCCCTCCCTTTCATGAAACCAAAGTCATTGAGTGTCCTGGTACAGGTACTAATACGCTGTAATTGGTTTGTCAAAATACAGTGAGGTACCAATGACAGCTGTTCATGTGCTTATCACTGCTGCCCAGTCTAGGTCCATTGCTGAGCTACTGCTGGAAACGAAGATCATTTGTTGAGGCGAGGACCTCAGGGAAACAGAATCATCTTACAGTTTTCCTAAAATGTGAAGACGTACTTTAATTGAATGTTGTTAGTCCTGTGGAAGACCTGCATTAGAGATATCAAAACCATTACCTCTGCATCAGCTGAAGTGCAACACTGTGGTCATGCGCTACAGGTGGGAATGTTACGAATTCAACACTGCTTTGTAGTTTTCCATATATTTAACAAACAACTGACAAAAAAGGAAAAACCTAACAAGAAAATACTGTACTAATATTACAGCTTCCGGTAGACTTTTTTTCTTTCTTTTTTTTTTTAGCGATATCATTTTGTAGTTTTATGGTTATATGGTCTGATTGCAGTTGGATAATTGCTGTGAGGGTGACCTACAGAACAGGAAGAGTAGCATGCATCGTGTTAACTTTCAAAAAATCTAACACTAAGAAAAAAAAGGCAAATGCTACATGGTACGAATGACAATTAAACTATCATCAATGATACACCTGGTTTATCATTCTCCTCCCTAGTTGCGCTACTTCACTTGTGTGCACCTCCAAGTGCAAGTGTAAAGGCATCGATACCTCAAAACAACAGGATCTGTTATAAAAGGTGGCTTAATCCCAAACGAAACTAAAAATGCCACATATACTCCTCAAATCAGCGAGCACTGGGAGTTTAACGTTTTGCAGGTTCACAGTAGGTCACTTTTACTAAACGCTTGCATGCAGAACTTCAATTAACAAGGGGATTTAGCAGATTGAGAGAAAAGCTTACCCAGAGCTTCCTGGAACCCAAGTAGGTTTCTTAATATAATATAATAATGTAACACTGCACTAGGAGCTCAATCCCCCTCCATCATGCAGAAGGGAGTCGATGGAATCTTATAAAAAGATTTTTTTTTAAAAAGTCACTGATGAGCTGAGGTTAAAAACAGCACTTCCACACAGTCCTGGCAACATGCTTGTTGTGTTTATTCCAGCTGACAGTAATTGCGCTTGAAGGATACAGATCTAATAGCTTGTTGGAATTAACTGGCTGCCAGGCTGAGTCTGCAGATAAAATGTCAATCAACTTCAGTCACACCCGGCTTACCCAGCGGCC
The DNA here is from genome assembly GCF_017654505.1 of Polyodon spathula. Lineage (NCBI taxonomy): Eukaryota > Metazoa > Chordata > Actinopteri > Acipenseriformes > Polyodontidae > Polyodon > Polyodon spathula. The sequence goes on from NC_054561.1 coordinate 2,357,185, forward strand.
CCTGCAGTTCGATAGCAGGTTATGTAAGATCGTCGCTTGTCAAATATTCTCAAGATCAAGCAAAAAAAGTGCAAGTTTGTCTCCATTATTGCTTTGCCAGTTAAAAAGCATTTATTAAATCTAACTCAGTAACTAACTGAGCACTATTTACCATATTATATTCCGTTCCTTTCCAGTTTCCTCCCTCACTCTCCCCTAGTAAATGTCGCTCTGCTTTTCTCTACTGTAAATTTTAATACAGGCTTTCTTTATCTTCCCAATCTCCATTTAAATCCAGACAGCACTCATAATTACTCCAGATCCCTGGTGAAATTAGTTTAATTGGTGGTATTATCCTTCACCCTAGGGAATGTATTCAACAGCTGTCCCAGACTGGCTTTATTCCAACTTCAGCTCTGTAGTGTGTGTGTGTGTGTGTGTGTGTGTGTGTGTGTGTGTGTGTGTGTGTGTGTGTGTGTGTGTGTGTGTGTGTGTGTGTGAGACTGACACTTCCTGACACATAGCACATCGTGTAAAAGGGGGGGGTGGGGGGGGGGGTGTGGTGATGCTATAACCTTGGCGTGTAGTTTCTTAAGCAGGTTTTTGATGGAAGTAGTTTGCGACAAACTTTCGATATACAAGCAAGTGTCTTAACTGCTATACAATAGGCACAACCCTCCAGGACCAGTGTTTTATTTTTCCCCACACCCATGTTCCTTTACCTTGTCTCACCTCTAGGGGCAACAGTATGTTTAATCCCAGTGCATCACATGGAACAAACCTGCCTCTTATGAGTCACTGTGTGAAAATAAATACCCTACCACACACACACACACACACACACACACACACACACACACACACACACACACGTGGGGTTAGGCTGGGGGCTACCTCAGCCCACAGTCATTGCACACAAAAACGTTTCAAGAAACTGTTAAATATTGTCACCCTGCTCAATCACATCAACGCTGATTGCGCAGTAGAAGATCATTTTAAAAATGGAAGACTAGATTATTGTAGAAAATATGACACTTCATGTAACATTTACATTTCTAATTAAAACCGTATTCTTGCTAATGGTTCTGAAGAAGGATTTGTGCAAACCGCATGTTGGAAAGATGAATGCATTTGAATATTTTAATAAGCCAACAGGCAAAGGACTGTGTGTAATTTGTCTGAGTGGGTGAGAATTTCAGGTTAATGTGAGACAGAGTTGAAATTGCTTTGGGATAAATAGATATAATAAATGGATAGATAGGTAGATGGCTATATTGTAGATAGATAAAAATGCTAAGCCACACAAAGATAATAATAATAATAATAATATAATAATAATAATAATAATAATAATAATAATAATAATAATAATAATAATTGCACAGACACAGTTCTGTCTGTGGTCTTTATTTGGTATTTTCAGAGTATAGAAATACTAAAAAAAACTTCAATGACAAACATTTCCACTAAATGACTAATTGCTCACATTAAGAGAAGTGGGTGTGTGCTAATTATCCACAAATGAGACATTAAGCTTGCAGAGCTGCGAGTGGCTAGTCAGTCAGAAATGGGTAAGCAATGTATGCGAAGTAAGCAAGTTCAGTTATGTGCTCTTCTGACATACATGGGGTTGAATACAAACAATAGACACTCCTGCTAAAACACCTTCAATAGGAAAGCGTTAACACCATTTACATGTACACAAAAGTGTGTGCTACATACTGCAGGTGTTTTGAAAGCATTTGGCTTTTTTTTTTCTTTTTTCGAAACAGGCAACTGTTGAATAAGGCAGGGTTAGCGAGTGTGTGCCTTGGAGAGCAATTTGTTTTTTTTTTCACTAAAAAAAAAAAAAAAAAAAAGATCAAAGTAGCTGTTGTGGGATGTGAGAAAACAGCAGGCATATAGAGAACACTTTGTCACCTGGACGATGCTTCTGCACTTTCAACTTTCAATACACGTGCTACCAGACCCTTCGACAGCCTACACACAAGCTCTGTTCTGTCCTCTGAAGCAGGCAGGCAGGCAGGCAGGCCGGCAGGCAGGGAGGGAGGGAGGAAGCAGCTTATGAAGGGAATGGTCTCAGCTCCCTCTGTTCCCTGGCCAGCTGTTTTCCCAACGCCCCGGCCAGCCTGCCACACAATCCCCCCGTTCAAAGCTTATAAAGAGGGCTCTGATCTGGGAGTGTGGCTTTGCTTGGACACCCACCCCAGCTCCACTCTCAGGTTCCCTCAACTCAGAACATTCCTCACATAATTCCCTCATCCACAAAAACTGTGGTGGTGCATCCAAAAACCACTGGGACTGAAAAGCACCTTTAAGGCACAAGTTTGTGTTGTGTGTTTGTGTGTATATGTATATATTTGCTATGACCTTTTTCAAAACCACACGTTGTAATAAATCCAAACACTGCAGTTTTACTGAAGTTTCCAATGTACTGCCTTCGTTACAGGTCATTAAAGCAAGACTCATAATTTACTAACTTTTTATTATTTTCAAAAGCAAGCTAAAGACTACTGATTACTTGCTACTATCCCCATATTCTCAGCAAACTAACCTCAGTTGTAGCAACCCATAGAATTCAGTACCACAGTGGCACCTATTGACTGCGCCACTCTATATTATTAATGAATTACGCAAAGTGTATGACCTTACCCTGACCTTTCTATAAACTTCAAATCAAAGTGTCTACAGAATCTTACTCTCCACAGTGGTTAAACAGACAAGGTGACTGTTGAACCATGACCCATTACATTACAGAAATGCAGAAATAAGTAACAGTCAGTACCGGTAATGCGTATATAATAAGGCTTCTGTAAGGTTAAAAAGTTTATCCATGGCCATGGAGCATGTGAGGCACCAATGTCTTTGATATTCTACTTTCTCAATAACACTTTGTGTTAACCCAACGGGTGCTCTGGGGATGTCAGATATGTAATCGCTGAATCCCACGGCAGTTTAAATTTAACAACTTTCACCAGTGTGCACATAGTACTCGTTCAAGGTTAACAGTGGTTTTTTTTTTTGTTGTTGTTGTTGTTATAAATCCTGACTAATGACAGCAGCCTTGTTCTCATACTAGGCTGAACAAAAAACCCTTCAGGGATCCTAGTGTCTCATCCCTGGTGTGGCCAGTCGGTAAGGTCTTCATTTGGTCTATTCTTGGTGTGTGCTGCGATTCAGGACGTGGGTGTAATGCTGTGTTTTGTCTGGGCTTCATGTTTTACCCACTCGAAACTTTTAAGGCAAGTGCAATAGCAGATTTTCTGAAAGAATTGTAACAGTATATATAAAACAAGCAAAATGTGAATTTCAGTCATTGCTCAGTCGAATGATGCACAATACAATACTATATACTAATACAGTGCTCCACCTTTATAACGCTGTAGTCGGGAGCCATATTTAAGAGACTGTGCTATTTGTGTTCCACCTTATAACAAGAATACTACTGTTAGTGTAATGGAATTATGGGGCAAATGAGAGCCATGACCGTCCTGTCTTATAACGTGTTCTGCAGTATAAAGGGCTGCCTTATAAAGTGGGAGCATTGTACTATACAATAAACTACTCTTGCATTTTAAACTCTACATTAAACGTTATGTACTTTTTCAGTCATACAATACTTGCAGAAAACTCAAATCTTATAGAAATGCAAAAAAAAAAAAAAAATTGTTCTTTTTAATCGACATGCACTATAGGTTTCATTTTGGTGCAAAAAAAATTGAAAGTGTGACACCAGGTAAACATTTTCCGGTGCTAGAAACAGGCAGTGGTGTCACACAATGCAGTAACAGGAGACTGTACTTGGTCTAATGCTAGTACATGAAGAAGACAGGGTCAGAAACATAAAGAGCCAGACCAGTATAAAACAGTTAACCACAAGGCTGCACCAAACACCCTACAGAACTGAGTTTAGCAGCTGTATCAGGGTGCTTCATCTTAATTAGTTATCGTGGCTATGACAATCATCTTGATTTATGCTCTCATGTTTTAACGGGTGTGCAAAACAATCATGCAAGCACTGATTGTCTCATTTATTAGCTTGCAGTTTAATGTCCTGTGATTTTACAGAGTATGAATGGATTTGCAAAGGTGCTAGTGTTACAGATTCTGTCCTGCCCCCTTGTCAGTGAGATGAGATGGGATGGGGTTAAAACAATGAATGCAGATGTGCCTGGCTCTTTTGCATTGTGGTTAAGATGATTGCTTGCGGTGCGCGGGGTCGCCCGTTCGTGCCCAGCCTCTGCCATTAACACTCTCAGGGGTTGCTAAATAAAAAGACAACAAAGAAAGCCAAAAGTGTTGCATTCCGCTGCTCGAATGCCACCTGGCTTTTACACAGCATTGTCCTGGCTCTTGGGTTTTAGCATCACCTTTTCCACAGCTGTATGTGTAACACCTTATTTAAATGATGTAACAATTTAAAAGAATGTCCGCAGGTACATATGACTTCGGTTGGATCGTAACAGTAATAAAAAAAAAATTCTGCATAGTTTAAAAATTCTACAGAAAAACTGGAAATAAAAGCTTTTCCCCTGGATCGATATAGTTTTCCTGACCATAAAGTGAAAAGTTACTAAAGATAATCTAAATATTAATATTAAAGTAGCAATAATAGTCAAATAAAAAATAAGAAATAAGCACTTTGAAAGTTATGGTAACTTTTATATTTCTTTGTGACGTATTCTATATTATTGTTAGTGTGCTGAACGACATAATGCAGGAGAGTCCATAGTGAAACATAAGGGCAAATTGGTTGAACATTATTCCCTGCTGCACATTAAATTGTGCTGCTTAGAATTCAAAATGAATTCAACAATAAAAGCTAAATAATATAATCAGAAACAAATTAAAAAAAAAGTAGAAACTGTGACAGTAGCACAGTATTGCATCTAGCTTTTGAAAAATCCTGTGGTTTGCAATTAGATTTCACAGAACAGGAAGCTCTGTCTGTAGCGTTTTGCAATTAAGGAGCATTTCCAGTCCAAAACGAGGGATTTACCTGAATTAATCCCATCGTGTGAAGTACAGGAACTGTTTTGCATTTTTTTTCCTTATTATATTTTACATAAGTTCATTGCTGATAAAAAAAAAGTTAAACTTCAATCATCTAATTACGTTAAAACTATTGCCTGCTTATAAGGTGCCAAAAATGCACGGCATTGTTTTTTTTAAATCAAGTTACACTGTGTTTGTATCACGTAATCACATTTTCTTGCATTCAAATGAAGAAAAATGTCTTCAAATGAAGAAAAGAGCATGGAATCTGGGCAAGATCTGGATACTAAACAGGCGCAAACATTATACAGTGATGTAAGGATTTTGTCTCTAGCAGCTTCCAGTTGTCCTAGACGAGTTTTGGTTTTAATACCTTTTCATGGAGGTTGCTCCAATTCAGGGAGGATTGTTGTTCTTTGTGTGTCATATATTGCTGGAATTGGTGGCAACCTGTTGGTCATGTGGCATTTGTCTTCCTATTTTAAGGCCAAACATCGCAGCACCTGGTCATGACGCCAGGTAAACCGTCCTTGGCTAAGACCCACCTTACATCCTGTCAAAATGTTTCTATGTAGCTGACGAAGAACAAAAAGGACACCACGGATCCTCTCCTACCCATAGATTAAGGTTCTGCTGTGACGTTAGAAGATCATATGTTGACCTAATGAGGAAACTGATCCTGCTCTGTTCCATTGTCCATAGATCTTGCCAGTCAATCTTGCGTTGTTCCACACTTTGGCCTGGGAAACTGCCTTCACGCACTACATCCTCTCCTCATGCTTTTGCACCTCATTGACTACCAGCTTACTCCATTGAGCTGGGGCTGCTTTGTGCCATGTAGGAGGAGCTGAACTGTGACCAAGGCCTCCTCTTCCATGCTGTACTTGCCTCATGATATCACTGATATGATGGGTAGCCTTTGCATCTTCCACAGCTTCCTTTGCCACCCACTTTCTTCCAGTTTTCAACACAGGTGCTGTCTCCCTCACGCATTCGTCGTGCGACTCTACCAATGTCATTTCCAGTCGAACCTTGGCGCACTTAAACTCCTCAGTTAGAGCTGAGACTAGCAGCTGCAGTATCCCTGTACCATACAGACCCCCTCTGCTGAGGCAGCGTGGAACTCCATTGCCTGACATGAACTGATTAACGCTTCCAGCTTCTCTACTGTTGTCAAGGAAACCTCATACATAGTGAGTGGCACTCGTGCCCATTCAATTATATTAATCAGTTTGCCCAATACAGTCAGGGGAGCACAGATTTGCGTTCTGTCTGTGTGAAGTTGCTGGGCTTTGCTGGGGATTCCAAAGGGAGTGTCGCATTGGCTCTGGAGCTCCCATGGGTTAGGGAGGCAAAACTGGCAGGGACTGTTTCTCCTCATCGTGCTACAGTAGGGCCTACTGCCAGTCACCCAGTGAGCTTGGGCAGACACCCACAGGGCTGGTCTTTGTCCTCCAGAGGCTAGTAGCTCGTTGACACCTGCTTTCGAGCAGCTGGGTGTAGAAGAGGAAGCTGGCTTGGTTGTGGGATCAGAGGACACCCACTGAACCTTCAGTTCTCCTGAGGTGTGGGGGAGTTGCTGCGATGAGGGGAAAAAATTATTGTGCATTCTAAATTGGGGCGAAAATCAGGAGTAAAGTAACAAAAAAACTAAAAAGAAAAACCTATAAACTACAATGAAATGTACTGAAGAAGTAAGCCAAACTGTTATTCTACTTGACTTCTAGCCTGCAAGCTCATGATTGAGTGTTTCAAGTCATGGATAAACAGATTACAATACAAACCCACTCACTACTGATCTCCTGTTTTGAGAACAAAACGCCTTAGTGCTTGAATTGTGTGTAGTTTTTTTTTTTTCTGAGGAATGCTATTTTGAGATCTCCAAACGGATTTAAAGCACAGAAAACCACTTAACACCCACCCCCCACCAATACATTGATAAAACTACTTGTTTTAAAACCGAAAAGATAGGCGTTACTTGAAATGAGTTATCCAGAAAATGAACAGCAGCCAGACAGACTGTAATTGCATTTTGCACAATCTGATGATAGCTACATTTTTCTTCCTCCTTCTCTCTTTCTCTCTCTCTCTTGTTCCCTAAGTCAAAGGAATAGCTGTAGCTCAGTAAATATTAATGAGCAGTTACAGCCTTGCCATTATGTATTTATAGGGATTACCCAGCTGAAAGGAAGAGGATCATCCTCAGCAAAGTGCAGTAACAAGCTGTGCCTGGAAATGAGTTTGGATTCAAATTCCATGTTGTAAAAACACACACCGAACAGTTTGGAGACCAAGCCCCAAGTAATTACGCAGAGCAGGGTTATCACATCAGTGATTTTACACAGGGGTTCCATAGAATTAATCGAGCTGTTAAAATATACATTGTGCCAATAAGCACCTTAGTCTTCTATAAAACCATTACTTTCTTCAGCATGTACTGCACACACTATTCATATTGATGGCTTTTAAAGTACTGAAACACTTTATGATGGGGAAAGAGAGAGAGAGAGAGAGAGAGAGAGAGAGAGAGAGAGAGAGAGAGAGAGAGAGAGAGAGAGAGAGAGAGACTGATTGTGTGTATTAATTCAAAGAGCTGGCTCTTTTTTTTTATCATTACAGTACTAGTATGTTATTTTGATTACAGTAGATAACATTTACATTTTTGACAGGCTGCAGTACAGTGTTGGCAAGTTAGCCCAGCAGAGCAGCTTGGCTTTCATTTTCAAAGCAGGACACATCAGCACTCGATCATGACCTAATTGTGTCGCTGTGAGATTACATCATGCGTCATTATGAAGGTGGACACAATCCGTCACGTTTCAGGCATTTCTTCTAATGCATGGGTTACGGTTGTCAGGTTATGCTTGCAGGCGAAAGTTAAAAAGTGCGTACCCCTGCGGTAGTAATATCTGGTGCACTTGTGAGACAGATTGTGCATTAAATTATATTGCATGTGTATTTGAAGAGTGGGGGGGGGGGTTCAGGGGTGCATATTTATTAAATGGATACCACGATACATTTAGTGAGCAATTGAGCTGAATATCTACAGGACTCGTAAAGTGTCTGTCACCTGCAATTACATTTCAGTCACATTTTCACAATCCAGTTGTGGTCTGAAATGGTTAAACAGACCCATGGAATGAGATACACTGTGGTGCCAGACAGCTAAAGTGTTTTTCTTTAGATTTCAGCTAAAGTCCATTCTTTCTGTGTACATCCTTTACTGCAAAGGGCACTTAAAGGCTGAGTCAGTTTAATAAATGCGACTACTCACGTTTCAAAGTTCGTTCTTTGTTGGTAACCATATATATATATATATATATCTATATATAATATATATATATAGATATATAGATATATATATATATATATATATATATGTGTGCATCTACCTTTGGATTAACAATTAAACACCTCAGTGATTTTTACTAGAGCCACAGTGATTTTTAAAGGGTTTCTATCTAGTACCAGCTGAAATGATTCCATGATCCCATCAGCACAGGGACATGGTGTGGGTATTGAAAAAGGCAGTCCCCAGACAACACTTCAGTAAAAATCTGCCCCAACACATAACACAGAACACAAGCGGTGATGGAGGACAACAGTGATGTGCCTCTGTGTTGAGACACACTAGACACTGTAATTTGATCCAGAGCGGCATTTTTGAGCTTTCAGATCACACCAAATTTGACAGTAGTCAGCTCCTACAAGCACGTCTGTCTGCCAAATAAGGCTATAATTTTAGAGTGATTTAGACTTTATTTCTTTCTACTGCAGTGCGTTTTATAGAGTTGGCAGTGGGGAAGACCTTTTGCACTACGAGGTTACTCAGAAACTCAAGCCATTTATTTGAGCTCATCTTTGCTATGTCTGTTTGATTGTTACTCATCAGCTGGCCGTAGTTTGGGTGCCGTAAAAATAGAATAAGATATGGTGTTTAACAGAGAAGGACTATCTTTAATACATCGGGTTTTAATGGACCTCCAGCCCTGGAGTGCAGTTTCATTCTAAGTGTGAGATATAAAACACGATTGAGCATGGATGGGGTTAATGTGACCGTCTCCAGATTAATTTAGTACTAATCTGGAGACGGTCACATGTATAAAAACCCACAGCTTTGGCTGAACAGGGTTAGCGTGTTCAGAGGCGGAACGAGAGACGTGAGTCCTGAGATAAAAAATATAGAAAATAATTGCTACCTGTACAGCTTTTACACCAGCGTGATACTTATTTTGTTCCAGGTCTGTTTCTGTTTGTCTGTTTTGGCCATCGTGCCGTTTACTTCTGAAAAGTATTTTGTTTTCTGTTTCAAACTTTTATTTATTATTAAACGTGCGCATCAGTGCTTAATACCCCGTAGTGCTGTCTGTGTCCATTCTCGTCCTGGTCTGACGTCACCCGCAAGCCATTCAGGTCAGACCATGTTAGGGGTGTATTTGGGTATACTTTGAATACTGTTGCATTGCATCAAAGGGTCTAAAAATGCTACATAAGCAGTGGTGTCGTCCTAAACCTGAAGGTACTGAAAAAAACGTACAAAACGTTTCTTGTGGTAGAGCATGGTGGCATGTGTTTGTCTCTGAGTATTTGAAATGAAGTGCGGATTCGTGCATGTGGTTCACTGGTGTAGTCCTGAATCGGAAGGTGCCGGAACACCACAAAAATATAAAATTCACATTTTATTTGTATGCTGAACTTCTAGTAACACATATAATAAGTAAGGTGCTTATCGAATTTCTACAGGCAGTTGTAGCCGGCGCACTGTTTCTGTCGTCCTCGTCAGCATTTTTAGTCTACTTAAACAAGCAGTTTCTAATAGAACACGCTCCTCGTGCTCTTTTCAATTTATCAAAGGGGCTCCTGACTGAATCAGACAGTTGGGCGGGATGGGAGATGTGAGTCATGTGACTTGGCTTGCCCATTATGAGAGTTTCTCGACTGCACCACTGCTGCCTATAGAAAATCGTACCAGAACACCGTTCCGGAGCGTTGTGGCTGAGCTCAAGATGGTCAGAACTAAAGGACCGAGCCAGGAGCTGCGTATAAGTGTGGTCAAGCTGAGGAAAGAGGGAAATCCTGTTCGCAGTAAAACTGAGGTACTTCACTTTGCCAAAACCTACAGTGGCATGTGTGGTCCCATAAGTAGAAAAAAACGAGCAAACAAGGTTCTGGCTGGGAAAGAAAATGCCCCGATTTTTGTCCGTTTGCTACTAGTGGTGACTGTTGACCAACCATGGTTTGACCGCTACACCACCGCTCTCCCAAACTGCTCACACATCTTTCTTTTGGTGCCTTTTCTGTGACTACTAAAACAATGGTATAGATTATTCAGCCATTGCTGAATTCATTAGTAAACTATAGAACAGCACAGTACAGTAGTGATACCCAACAGTATTCTGCAGGATCAAGGATTTCATTCAACAGTGCTGTCCAAAACATTGTAGTTGGCAAATAAAAAAAGGACAGCATCTGCCATCAACCAGATGTCATCCTCTCCTGTTTTTATAACTAGCTACCGTCTTGGGGGTAAGTGAAAATGCCCTTGCTACCATTTCATTTAACAATCTACAAAATGTCTTTCAGCATCTTAACCCCTTGCAATTTTTATAGTGTTAAAATAGTGTTAGGTGACTGCGATGCAATTAAAACGACTTTTAGATTAACTACCGATCAGTAAAACTGTCCTTGCTGGGGACCGAAAGAGGATAAACAACCTATGAAATGTATGTGACAGAACCCAGCACCGTCAAAAACAGGCCTAAAGTGCAATCACACAGAGAAGTCTCTATGTTAGTGTATGCATTCCATTATAAGCGTATGCCAGATATATCCGGACCAACACAAACAACCCCTCCTCTGTCTTTGTGTACAGACTCCCAGTTCATGTGGTTTGGGCTGTGGTTTGCTATTACAGACGACAACGGGGTTTACACGGAAAGCAGGAAAACATTTTTAACGCCCCCATCAATGTGAAAAAAAAGGACTTTTTATTCCGGAACCCAAACTGGTATAACACAGCTTGTCTCTATTTCCAAAACACGCAGCAGAAATAGTGAACAGGGGAGGTTTCTGCTCATGCAGGTGCACTCTTTATAGTTTGTTAGTACAGAATTTGTGGAAATAAACTTGGTATGTTTGCCATCTCGGTGACAGCAAAGGGATGTAGGCCTGTATCAACATCATTTTTTATAGTACTTATGATTAAGTATGCTTGTGATTTTTTTTTATATGTATTTCCTTCTAAAAGGAACACTCTATCAAGCGCTGAGAGTACCAAGGGCACCGTTCTATCGACGGAAAAACAAGGGCTACACATTTAAGACTTCAGTGACTTATTTTAGAGGGTTTTACATGAACATCATCATCACCTAATATACCAAATAAACATACCTGAAGATATATTTTATGTCCCTGTTTTCTCCCCAGTTATTTTTCCCCCCCCCTCACTACAGCAATTCCCCCACGCAGATGCTCAGGAGAACTGAAGGTTCAGTGGGTGTCCCACGACCGAACCAGCTTCCTCTTCTACACCCAGGAACTCGAGAGCTCCCTTGGCCTCTGGCCAGTAGGGTCCTCTGTAGTGCGATGGGGAGAAACAGTCCCCTCCGGTTTTGCCTCCCTAATCAGAGAGAGTGTCAAGGTCAATGCGACACTCCCTCTGGAATCCCTAGCGAAGACTGGTGACTTCACACAGCCAGGACGCGAACCGGTCTTCCTCTGACTCCTCACCGATGGTTTCAAGATCAAATTTGACAGTACTTTATGAGTAACGCTGAAATCTCCTAAGAAAGGCTGGCCTTCAGTTATGCAGGGCATGGCACAAGGAATGAATTCCCCAGTTTGTCACGATTCCTCGTTCACCTCAGGCAATTCCTAATAGATCCGCAAGCCATCTCCGAGGGTCAATGCACTGGATGAATAATGTAAAAGGAGGGATGTACGGTGCAAGACTGAATCTTAAGAACTGGGTGACTTTTACGCTTTAACGGCTTATATAGTTGCCCAGATTTAATTAACCTGTCAATTCTCATTGCTGAGATTTCTATTGCTTTTTATAAAAGTGCTCTTTATTTGACAATTTGGTGTGTGTGTGTTTTGAGTTGCGTTTGAGTTTTTGTTGGGGGTTGTTGGGGGTTACCAGACCCCCACTATATATTTGGTCAAACATGCTGCCAAATTAGGTTTAAACATACTTTCTATCACATACAATGCATTATACCTGTTATATAAACAGAATACTTCATAAACGGTCAAATCACCTATATAGAAAGTTACATCTTTGTATAAATGTGCTAATCTTGTGAAACCAACTGGAGACGTCTGTAATATCAAGAAGCCTTCTGACACACACACCACTATGTGCTATATCTTTAAATAATCCCAATTCTCTGGTTGCTTTAATAGGCTGTTCACATCTCGACAAGATCGTTAAAAAAACGTCCCTGCTTCCTCAATGCAGGGTAATTAGAATCTTAAGCATCTTTCCTTTTCCAGCTGGTGGTTGAGCAAGGTTCTGAGCGCTCTTATTTGTTATTTGTATTCCCTTTTCGTCTGGCAAAACAAAACCCAAAAGGCACCAGATTATAATAAACTCAGCTCTATTGAAACATTTTAAATGATATACTGTGCTGTGCTAAATCCTCTAACCCTGTTTTATTTTAAAAGGCATGTCATACTATAAGAGCCAGATTGCATGGGAATTAATGTTCCCTCTCTTAAACAGCCTTACATCTTTTTTCCCCGATAAGTGTAGCAGCTTCTCAGTTAGGGTTCTCCCCACCCTAGGAAAGTTTCCAGTTATCCAGCCAGGGCACGGAACGATTTATCCTCGTTATTTTGGCAGGACCCCCCTTCCCAGCGCGATCAAGTGGTTCAGATTCTGGATCTCTATGCTCTTTGGGAAAGGCGACAAACATTTTACAAGGCAGAACGTATCCATCAAAGAGAGCCTTGTGTTTTGCAGGAGGCACAGTTGAACTGAAAGAAATGTTTTATTCACACTTTTGTTTAAATTGGCTGCCCTGAGTATGACTGATTAATTCTGGCAATAATCTGCGATAGAGAGCTGCATCTCCTTTCTTCAAGTCACCATGTTTGACGCACCAGACCCAACAGACTTGTAACAAGGGCTGACCCTCTTGACAGCGTTCTGGCATGTGTTTCTAATTTTTTGCCCACCCCCGTCCCCCGTACCATAAGTGCTGTGTTTGCTCATGGGTTTCAATAGGTTTCTAATCACAGTCTCTGCATCTGTCATGGTGTGGTACACTGCAACAGACGCAGTTACGGGTAGTTTAGATTTAGCTACAATCTGTATTTTTGAGGGTTTTTAATTGAAGGGCCATTTAAGGGAAACTGGTATAATTAAAATGACAAAAACAATGTAATCCTTTCATTTGTTTTTCATAAAACAAAATGTCTACATTTCTTATAAGGCTCATACAAATACTGTAATTATGTTGCCAATAACAATGTTGGACCATAATATTTTAAGACCATGTATGAAAGGGGCCACTTTCACGTCCGTTCCTATAAGTCTAAATATACGATATAACACTATGAGAGCCAGACTGCCACATATATATGTACAGTGAGCCACATGCATTTTCAACATACTCATTATATACTGGAGCTGTGGACGAATGAAATGTCTAGCTTAAGTCTTTCAAATATAAAGGAACATAAAATTACTGCCAAATTAAATGCAGCTGGAAAAAAAAAAAAAACATTTACATAACTAAACAAGAGTGCAAGAGTGAATCTTAAAAGCTGAATTTGTAGTGCACATGCTGGGTTGATGCACGCTAAACTTGCAGTAAAGACCGCTATTAGGCTGTTGTGAAAATAGAACCACATTATCGGCAATGACGACACTTTGGACTGGACAATTTCCTACTAGTGTTTACTGACTTTTAGATCATTATGGTACCAAGCTACCAACAGTACCATCTTGTGATCTCTTTACAGAACCACTGCAATGACATTTTCGTTCTACTGCACTGCCAGGTCGCTTAGCAAGGGTCATTCCGGTCATGATGAAGGTTTGTCTGTATGATCTGCACATTCACAAAAATAAATAAATAAAGTTCAAAACATGATGTGCTGGTCAAAGCCCTGATCATCCCCAGAAGGCCGCAGGAAGGAAAATCCTTTAAGCTTATGGAAGAGCAATCCGGTAACTCTCATCTGTTAGAAATGATTATTTCCGTGACCTCTCCTGGTGTTACATCTACTCGCGAAACACTGATGAATATGTTTTTATTATTATTTTTTTTTAACAGAACCAGATTTATTAAAATAACGCTGTGCCTATTTTCACAAATGCATGCCTTTTAAATCAAGTTAAAATCCCAGTCAACTTAAACCATAAATAATAACTAAGATCATAAATTAAATATATATTTTATGAAATATAACTGCAGAACACTTGGGGACAGACTCTCAAAGCTGTATTCCGAGTCATTAGGCACATTTTTTTTGTGAAAGGAAAAAAAAAAAAACACCATTTATGATTCTAAAGCAAATAAGAACCAATTACTTCCATATATGCCTCATACAACCCATGTTCTTTACAGCTTTAGAGTACAATTTTGCAATATTACCAACTTTTTTCCCCCAATGTTTCACCATACAGTACTTTATATCGCTTTTAGCATGTGTCGTCTATGCTATGGTTTACCTTGGTACACTGCAGCAAACGGGTGCTTCTGTGAGCTGTGTTGAACCTTTTCCATGTCTGCATCCTGTCTGGGAAAGTATTTTCCGGATTCTGTGTAACAGATGGCATCACCGGGATCAAGACTGATCTGCTCTGTCTTTGGATGGGAGTGATGAACGCATAATTAAATAAACACCAAAGATTTCTGCTCGCCCAGCAATTAGACTGCTTTCACTGCAAGCATGTGTACAGACAACCCCCCCCCCCCCCCCCCCCTTGTTCCAGTGCAGCAGATCCTTATGGAAAAATATCTGACAGCTGCATACATACCATCATATGCAATGGTACAAATAAGTTGCATTGCAGAACCACCCAGTACGGTATAATCGAAAAACAGCATTATAAAAAAAGAACAACCAGTGCGATAGAAAGCAAAGGGCATAAAAAAAAATATGTGTATAAAGTCGTGAGATAGGATTATAGCTAAATGCAATCCGAAACGACTCTAAGATGCTAAGGAGTTTATGATCAAAAATTGGTGAAGATCGCAAAATCAAGGAATTGGTTTAGTTTCGCAACTGTATTTTATACCGCTGCTTAAACTCTTTGCAGCTTGATAAAACGTGTATTGATCAGTAAAACTGGTTTACAACAGACACAGAAAAAGGTGGACCTGTATTGTACACTGGCGGTCCTACAGCCACCTAGTTTTTTATGAAAACGTTACTGTTTGTGAATGGAGTGATTGCTATAGACAAGTTGGCACCTGTATGCTGGAATGCCACTTTTCACAGGCTTCAGTGCAGTGATAATCATTAGAAATTAAGGCAACACCTTATTTTGGTGTCAGTAACAACCAAGCAAACAGTACTGTGATTACAAGGGGGATCTGAAGGATAGGAATGTACGTGAAACGAAAGCTTCCTGCATGTTAAAAAAACACAAACATACAGAGAAGCCCTTTGACCAATGAAAACTGCATTTCACTAAGCTTTTTTTTTACGATCTGCTTACAGGAGGGGGGAAATAGGTTTCAATCAGCCCTTGGGAGAGATGAGTCTGATGATACATATTCCTAGCCTAATTTCTTTGACACGTTTTGATGAAGCGAAATAGTCATGTGGCAGAGACGGACTGCTTCCTTATCTCATCCGACATTTGTAAATTCAGATAAGGCTTTCAGTTTAGGATTAAGGAGCAGACTGAATAAAGCTGGCAGGGACTGGTGCAAAACACCTAATGCAACACTTGTTCCCTTTGCGTATAGTGCAGTGACCTGGTTCAAGTGCTCCCAGGTTGTAGCTGACTACAACGCACAGGGGTGTAATCTTGTGCAATCACAGGAGCTATTGAAGCAGGGACTCGTGTGAAATCGTTAGACCACTTTGCACTTTAATTGGGCATCTTAAACAACTTCTAAAAAGTCTCATGCATTTTATCACCTGTGGCTACGTGTTCATTTTCTTTTTAAATGTATTGCATGTGTGGCCTGTTAAAGTCTTCAATTAAATTAGACAATCACTATTTGCCTATTTTGACAATTTTCCAACATTTTCAGCTGCAGTGGTTTGATTTCATATGCACAACAAACCAAAACTGCAGAAGAGAAGTGTGGAAAGAGAAGTTGCCTTGCCAAGACTTTGAAAAAAAAAAATGCAAACAAAAAGAAAAGGGTAAATACAACACTATTAAGTTTTACAGAACTCCAATTGTTTTTTTTTATTTTTGTATGTCCACTTTTTAAAGACATTCCATTCAAAATAAAAACATAAACATATGTAGAAATAAAAACAAACATATGAAATGTGCACTTCTCGTACTGGACCGGGTGCTCTTTAACATAAATATTTCAGATGTTTGATGTAGCTGATGTCTTTTCCATCGAAGACATTTTCAAGAAAGCATGCAGTGTGTTCAATAATTTACCAGAAGCAAACTAAATCGTCTGCCAGGTTCCTAAATGCAGTGTAACAGGTCGTGCGTCAATAAGGCAAACGTGGGTAATATTCATTTTTAAGTGATCAAAAATATGTGTTTTTACACTATTCCAATAGAAATGGGAACTTTCACAGGAAACTACATATTACACTGGGTACATTTCCTGGAAATCGTGAAATCTGGAAAAAAAAAAATGCAGCCTTTGGGATTAGTTGTGCTTACAATATGTGGAAGATGGGAAGCTATTCCATACACTTAGTTGTGTGCCACCCCCTGCACCCTCTGGAAGAGTTATTGTTTGTGTTCACTACTCAATTCCGCTTTGCATTCTGAGTGGCAAGAATCATTTAACGTTCTGAAAATGTCCTTTCTCATCAGCCACCTTATGAAAATTGTACCAATGCTCTCTAAGCTATGAATGAATATTTGGTACCCAAGGTGGAAGGCAATGGTGTGAAGACAAAAAAAATTGAATTAAAGAGAAAGCCTTAAGTAATTTAAACTTTTTTTTCTGCTGATGTGTGTATACAGTATAACCACACTGTACTGTTTCTGTGTAAGCTACCTTTTTCCATGCTTTTCCAATGGTTGTCCTATGCATTTACTATAGTTTACCCTGGTTTGCCATGCTTTTAAATATGCTTCACCATACCTTTCTGTGCTTCACCATGCTTTCACTGTGCTGTATTACTCTTTGCTCTGCTTTTACTATTTGATAACTTTGATAAGGAGTGGTGTGTTTTTGACAATGTGAGATGAGACCTCAAATGTCTGTACTGCTTAGTGCATCCTAAGGTTTTTTTCCCTCAACTAATTGTCCTCAATGTTGTCCCCACAGCACACAGATCGCAAACTTTACGCCACAACAGACCATGGGAACAGAAAAAGAGGCTGGTCATTTGATCGGCATCAGCTTCTCTTTAATTTCCAGCAGAAGTTTCACTTTTAAAAATACACTAATCTATACCCTTTGTGGACCGAGCAACAACGAAAGAATGGGAAGAATTGTCTTGTTTAACTGCTGCACTTGTATAGCGCCTCCCCTTATAGAACAAAAAATAATAATTTTGGGCTTCCCTTATAATACCAGTGTATTACCATGATGAAACCCAAGCAGAACCCTTAGCACAGCAGGGGGCCTGACCACCTAGAACAGAGGGTTCCAAACTGTGACCCTATGTGCTTTTAAAACCTGTTTTTTTTAAATTTGTCATTTTTCTTAAGATGTCCAATATGAGTTCAAACCACAGTACTATTGGTATGTCAAAATATCAACAGCTCAGGCCATTGCTGGATTGCAGACTGTTTGCATTTGATAAGGATGCCTCTTCATTGTTGGCTGTAGCCACTGCTGTTAGCCTTTCACAAGTGCTAAGTGTAACAATAATAAAAAAAATACATCCCCGATTCCAAACGTCTTCTCTGATGATCACACGCTATCAGTAAACAGCAATGCAAGAAATTTGCTCATGCATATAATTATCTGCACTGTAAACTGCTTTGCACAATGGGTCCCCAAAGGCTTCTATTGAGTTTCTGCATTGAAATGTAATTTCACTGAGATAAAATGCTGACAAGCCAAGGGGATCACTCTTCCAGGAGATTTTACTAAACAACACCATTACAGTATTGCACTTGATTAGTTTTTATTACTTGATATGCTATATATACTTATCATGCACCGAGTACTGGGGCATATTATTAAATGCAGAAAGTCTAAGGTCATTTCTTGCTCACTTAATCTCTGAATAGTCTATCTCCACATTAAATCTTTGGTATACACTTCAAAGCACAGGTTGCATTGCAGTTGTCTGTTACTAATACTCAGGGGTTAATTCGTACCTGTGCCTTTTTGCGTGACAACTTATGAACTGTATGAAAAAAAAAAAAAAAGACAAAAGATACTGCAATGATATAGTTTACGATGCAACGTCTAAAAAAACAAGAAAATTACATCCAGCCACCAACCCAATCAGTTTACGATGCGACGTCTAAGTGAGGCACAAAACCCTGTTCCACAAGCAGATGGGAACTGGAAACATATATGGGAGCTGCTGTAAATCATCAATCAGTACACTAGATCTAAAAAAGAAAACGGTTATTATACAGAATTCTGTGATCTAACAGTTATTTTCCCTATTGTACAATTTTGCTGTAAACATTGTACATGCATTAAGTGTACTTATTCTCCCTGTATTTTGAAGTGCATCTAAAACATTTTTATGTTGCTCGGAGTCGTTCAACATTCCTGGTGAGGCTGCTGGCTCATTTAAATTGAGAAACCATTTAAAGAGGAGTCAATTATCTAGGTATTTTTTTTACTTCTTGAGCTGGGTAGCTTTGAACTTGAGTCCGCCAGTGTTGTGATGTCACCTTCTTCTGCTAAGCAATGTCACAGTGCTATTTATATTTCTAGCGATCACATATGGGTCAACAGCGCAACCTTGTAAAATCAAGACACTTAAAAAAAAAAAAACTAAACAAAAAAAACTATTAATTTAAAGACCTGTTTTAAATGTTTAGTGTCCCTGATATGAGATTTTAAAAATATTTTTTATAGGCCAGTTGTTTTATACAGCCTTCTTAAATGATTAGATAACATGCATACATGGGGGGGGGCAGCTGGTGTTACTACCTTTAGGGCATGTAAATAAACTGGACCGTCAATGATGCCTGCTGTTTGGTCAAGCAAAGTGCACAGGAGGCTAAACTGTGTGATACTGTAGCTTCAAAATGCATTAAGGCGAAATAGTACTGGGTCCTGCTGTGCCTAAGCTATCATTTTAATCATTTTAATTGCCTACTTTTTTTTTTTTTTTTTTTTTTTTAAATAGCAATCTGCCATCACTTTCAAAACGGCATGCCTATCAAAGCTAACAATCTTGTGATCATAAAAAGTCTTTGCCAATGTTCACTTTTAGACAGCGAACTGGACTGACTTAGACAAATTAGTTTTGGATGTATAACCATTACACTATACTGTAATAATATGCCTTACCCTTGACTTTCCTTACGTTATATTTCAAGACCAATGCATTTTCTACATGGTGATTTACTCTACTACAGTACTGGTGTATGAGGCACCTCACCAATACAACCTATAATAATAATTCTAAAATAAAAGACAGCCTATACAGGACTATATACTCAATGAAATGAGCATGGCCAGGGTACTGTTTTGAAAATGGAAGTGAAATATTCACTCATGTTTAATGATAGCCTTTTTTTTTTTTTTTTTTTTTTGGTTGGGAAGGCGGATAAAAAGCACCCTCTAAAAATAGCTTCGGTTTGTGAGGTTTTTCAAGGCGGGCCCGGCTTACGACGTACATAATTAAAAGTTCGCAAATTCATAACACAGCCTGTGTGACACACAGCCTCTCTTTTGTTGAAACGTGTTCATTAACTGCTGGTCTCAGTGGCAGCATTATAACCTTTACGATCATTATTGTGTTTAAAAGTTATTGCAGACTCCTCCTGAGTTTGGTGATGTTTATTACATGTTGTGCAAGAATACGTTTCTTTGTAAGCAAACTCCACTAAAGAGGACTTTTAGATTAGCCTTTTAAATGCACAGGCCTGTCATCACCCAAAGGTGTTTAATAAACGAGATGTTTACCTAGGCCTCTTGTTATTCACTCAAAGAATAAGACAGTGCTTCAAGTGGCAGTCTATATAATACGTACACGGTAAGTAAACTGACATTACTAGTGTATTTACATATGAGTTAACTGCATAGTACTTATGTATATAATTATGAACTAATACGAACACTACTGCTTCACATTTAAATACGCACAAGGCCCCGCATTAACAACTATTACTTAAGGAGGATTTTTTAAAATATAATGTATAAGAAAATGAACTGACAGCTCAAGCTCCTAATCCAGCCTTCCTTCTGGAGACCTGTCACCCAATAATAAAAAATGCAATGCAACGAATATATTATGCTTACATAAAGTACATCAAATGGGATCGTTTTACAAACCCACGTCTTTTGGAAGGAAAAATAAACAAGCAAGCAAACGAAAACATTTTTTTTTCCCTCCCGACTGTTTCAAAGCCAAGTTCCTCAACACGAGAGTCTGAAAAACTCAATAGGCTGTAGAAATGTTTTTGCGTTTGAGAACTGGAAGTAACTGACACGACGGTTTATATTGAGTGATTATCTGATTATAAGTGCTAGTGCGTCCAACTATAAAAAAAGTAGTGACCGAAGCTAGATGGGACTTCGCTCTGACTGAAACGATCCTGTGGGGACAGTCGTATTAGTGCATCATTTTCAGGGCTGTCTTAATTTCCATGCAAGCACCATGATTTAAGAAACGTGCTAAAAAAAAATAAATAAATTAATTAAAAAATAAAGTATAATACGAATATTATGAAAGAAAAAAAAATCGCACAGTATGTGCACACTGCTGAGGTACAGTGTAGTAGCAGTGTGGTTATCGAAGGAAAATCGTGCAGGCAGGTTCTGAAAACAGTCCCATTCCGACACAACTGGTCTTTGAATGGGGATGTCATAGTTAAAAGTCACATACCCACTGTGGCTTAACAAAGCAGCAGATAGTAGTGGATAAATAGAAAATGCGTATAGCACAGTAGCATACACCTGCTCTACACAGCTAACAATTCTTCAAATGATTAATGTTACAGCAGCCACCACATCCACGTACAGAATCGAGGAGGTTTTATATATGCGTGTCACAGACAGAGAAGCAGCAGTGCAATAGCCTGGAGCCAGAGGTTTAGCGAAAGATTAACTTGCACTTTCGGCTTTCTGAATCCATTCTAAGCGATGCTTTCAGCCACCGCAGCTAGCCCCATCAGTCAGCGTGATGCATCCCGCTAACCATGTTCATCCCACCGCGGCGGCGTTAAGAGACAGTGGGCTTTCGGTTAAAAAAAAAAAAAAGTATCGCCGGGTACATAATAAAGTGAGAATAAAGTTTTAGTCCCCAACATATTGCATTAGGCTCCTTATTACATATAAACATTAACACAAATACTATCGAATTCGAGTAGCTTTCATTTATTTATTTGTTATAATGGTAACCCTACTACACAAGTGGTCCCAAACTTGTCGAGCGTCAATTATAACCGGTGATGCTCAAACATTATATCAGTGCTAGTTAAACATGCGTTTTAATTATTAATATTATTATTATTTTTTTTTTTAGCCAAACTTGTAGCACAATATTTGCAAAATATGTATGTACCCGCTAATTCAGTTTCTAATACGCGAACCAGTACGTGTTTCAAACATTCAATCATAATTTAACTGATGTTTTTTTTTGTTTGTTTGTTTGTTTTGTTTTTTTACAACAAATACTTTTTAAAAACACCAACACTGTGTGTACTCTTGGCGCTGGAAAGAGGCTATTATAAATGGTTTATTTTATTTCACGCCTACCTGTGCCGTTTCGTCTCCGGCTATCTCCGTAGTCGCCAGTTTCTAACATATTCTCTCTCTCTGTTTGCGCTGAGATACAACTGAAGTGCCTTAGCGGAGCGGGGCCGCGCTCCAGAAACCACACCAGATCTGCGCACAGCGCCCCACTGCGCTTCCGCGGGGACGCGCACAGCCCCCCCCCTTCCGGGCGGTGAGGCGCGCACAGCCCCCCCCTTCCGCGGTGACGCGCAACAGCCCCCCCGCTCCGCGGTGACGCGACCACAAAAGGCCCCCCCCCCTTCCGGGGTGACGCGCACAGCCCCCCCCCCCTTCCCGCGGTGACGCGCACCCCCCCCCCCCACCCCGCGCCACCACCCCCCCCCCCCCCTTCGGTGACGCGCACAGCCCCCCCCCTTCCGCGGTGACGCGCACAAAACCCCCCCCCCCTGCCCCCCCTTCCGCGCGTGACGCGCACGCCCAGGGATTGTATTCAGTTTCTACGGGAGAGCCGCTCAGTTTTTTTTTTTTTTTTTCTGAGACCTGTTACGGTAACGCGTATTTTGTATCAATTGTGTCAATATGTTGCCCTCCAATTCCAAATGAAAACGCCAGCGGTACCTGGCACTCGCCCTGAAACACCGCTCAGAGGCACACCTCGCTGGCTCGATTAAAGATGCCACACTCCCGATAGCAAGCGAGGCCCGCTCAAATGTACCAGCACTAGTTATAGCGTATTCATTTAAACAACGGGTCGTGCTTCGGACCACGCTGAAAAAGTGCTTGTGAACAATATAGCAACGACATGAGAATACGATTATCTTTAAAAAATTAAAATAAATAAATAAATAAAAAATTGGTGTGTGTGTGTGTGTGTGTATATATATATATATATATATATATATATATATATATATATATATATATATATATATATATATACGACTACTAGAACTAATAAGAAAAACAGTAGGCACTCTTTTCTCATAGAATGCTATTGCAATGATTGTGTGAATTTAGCAGTACTGCAAGCTGACCAGTACGTCGCAATGTTAATCATACCGACTCGCTCCAGCTCTGATTTACCGCTGCAGACTTTGAGAGGCAGTGCTGAGATTCAAATAAATGCATCACACTAACTGCTCTGCCTGCAAGGCTGTAAACACAGCCAGCATGAACGAACAGCGCACACCGAGCGTGCCAGGCCACAGGCACAGACAGGGTCGTGCTGCCCACACACCCAGAGGCGTTGTTGTTTCCTGCTGCCCCTCCTGCAGTATTGCTGCACAATGGGCAGGCCGTTATTGCTTTGACATATAAAAATGTTCATCTGCTATCATTCCGCTTTCAGACTACTGTACAGTACAATGGTTTGATACCTGTTTCACAGCTAGCAAAGCCAAATTACAACTATGCTTTGTGCCTTCTATGTATTGCACATAGCCCCTTCCGGATCGTTCCTAATAATATGGCCACACCCAGTTGTACGCCAATCTGATATCTAAATCCCAGAGAACTCAAGCTATCTATTGTCGTTTCCTCATTAAAATAGTTGGTTCTGCTTCAACCCCAGATGTCACAGGGTACTTTATTAATATCTTATGGGAGACAGCTGTCATCTGTGCATTGATACATACACTGAGGGAACGCACTTGGGTTGCTAGCAATGTCCTTGCCTGCGTGTGCTATGGAGACCTGGCTGCTCGACAAAGCCTGGTCATAAAAATAAAATAGAGAATGCACACAAATGTTGACTAGAGAAAATGTTTCTACATCCCTGCTCCAATCTGGCTCATACTGTGTCTCAAGCAACACAGATATAGTTACACAGAATAAACAGAATTAACAGAAACGTTCCTTGTGGGCGTGGCTGTTTGTTATTGCGTCTGCGCACGAACGGCCATCAAGCATTTTGTCTCGCATTTGTCTACCAACCCAGGTACAATCCAGGTACTGGTTTTACATTATGCAGGCGTGTGACCCAAGTAGCCAAGGGTTAGATCAACCCAGGGGTTCATTTGTGCCAGATCGGAACTTTTTTCAAATGATGAACTGTATGAAAAAAAAAAAAACAATATTGAAAAAAATAACTATACCATGACATGTACAATAAAAAAAGCTTTCCTGTTCCATTAATTCAACGACAAAAGTGTACTGTAACGATATATTTTAGGATGCAATGTCTGTGAGTAAGAAAAAAATCGGGAAAATATTTAAAAACACGGCTCGGCAGAGGTCAGCATGCAGCCATCGACTCCAACAATGAGGCATGAAACCACGATCCACAAGCAAATGAGAACTTGAAGCATATATAGGAGCTGCTGTAAATCAAGGGGTCTAGAAACAAAAATGCTATTACAAGATCCGGTAGCTTTTTGCTTAAAAAGTGACCCCTGGATAAACAGCTAGACCATCAGAGTACCAGAGAATCCACCTGGAACTATTTTTAGTGATTCAGAGTGAGTCCCCATAGTGCTGTAAAATGCATGTTGATCAAATAACCATTCAGTTTCTTGTAAATTCTACTTTAAGATTATGGGTTATTTTATATAACAGGGGTAAGATGTCAGCAAGAAGCAATCATTTTAAAGTATTTTTAAAAAAGGATTTAAAAGCCGATAGTGAAGGAAGTGAGGTTCAGAGCTCACTGTGAACATCCTCTCTAGAGATTAAAAGAAAAACAATATCGCCAGCGAAAGACATTATATTATATTCAAGGATCAATCACCTTTAATTATTAATATGTGGATTGCATTTTGAGTGTATGCTTCTTGGATTACTTCCTAAGTACAGTAAGTGTAATTTCATAGTACATCTGGCAATCATGGTAGCAACATTTAAGATATTAGACCTTCAACCAATGGTCAGGTCTTTGCAGCTTAAATAACGTTTTAGCTGGCGGGAAATGTTTAGGGCGATCTTCAAAACTAAACTGCCTCAAATAGCATTGTGAGTTGTGTTGCTCCTGTATAACATGACACACGGCTTCCCTCTGCCATTCACTTTCATTGGGCTTCTCAGTCATGGTATAACAACAACAGCCTGTCACCAAGCCACTCAGAGCAATGCATACCTGTGCCTAATTATTTCGCCACCACACTTCTTCTGAATAAAGAACGTCAGCTCTTCTGATCTTTACTTCCAAGAGCTTGACAGTGGATGTCTTTGGCTCCTGGGACACTAAGGACAGCCCTGCAGGAGTCTGCTTGAGGTATGTGCTCAGTAGAGGGAGCTGTAGTGCTGTGAGGGGGATTCCAGCCTCGTTGATTTTTGTCTCTCTTACCCGCTGGAGCACCAGGGCCTACATGACGTTCCCTGTAAAGAAAGGCACAGACAGGACACATATAAAAATGTATCAAAACTCTATAGCTTCCTGCCGCATTCTGTGTACTTCGATAGAACCTTTGCACTCAGTGGGCACTAGTTATTTGTTAATTGAGCGTCACAAACCTTCCTGGTGTGAGAAAGTAAAAGACACTGCTTGGAGATTTTATGAATTTAGTATACTATGTTAAATTCCACCACAGAATATTGTAAAATTTCATAGAAAATTGAGTGCTTTTTACGAAAATCTTCTGTAAGATTCTCTGGGTTACTGTATAATAAGACTTTTTGGTGTTTTCAAGTCAGCTCATTGTGTTTCCACAGTAACCTGGAACCGTTACCCCAGTAGTTTTTGAAAAACTGTTATTCCTTCATCCATTTGATAAAAATGCCCTTCGGCCCACTGATGCATGCATGCACAGCTGCAGACAGAAATAGATTATTCTAACAGCGGGAGTGACTGCTGGTAAAATTAGACATTCAAATTTGCTGTGAATATTACAGAAAATCCCAAAAGCTGCAAATTCACAAACAGCTTCAAAAAACGTAAGAGCTATTGGTCCCCAAATGGCTCACCTGATAGAAGCAGGGCCGCGTGGTGTGCAGGGTGTCATACATTCACAGGAGAGCAGGTTCGCTTCCTGGCTGTGCGCATTCACCGGTCTTTGGTGGAGATTCTGGAAGGAGCGTCGCATTGGCTATGGAGCTGCTGCAGGTTAGGGAGGCAAAACTGGCAGGGACTGTTTCTCCTCATCGCGCTACAGCGGACCCTACCAGCCAGGCGCCCAGTGAGCTGAGCAGGGCTGGCGTTTGCCCTCCAGAGGTTGATAGCTCGCTGACATCTGCTCTCGAGTTCCTGGGTGTAGAAAAGAAAGCTGTCTCGGTTGTGGGATCAGAGGACGCCCACTGAACCTTCATTTCTCCTGAGCTGTGTGGGCAATTGCTGCTGTGAGGAGAAAAAATAATTGGACATTCTAAATTGGGGAAAAAATCAGAGGTGAAGTAACTGGGTATAGTTGATGAAGCAAATAGGTCTGCAATTGATTTTTTGTTTTAATTGTTCCAAAAGAATTAATTTAGGAAAACAAATTGGATTTGAAATGCATGGCAATTCAAAATACACGCTAGTAATACCATAACATTATTACGCATGTGTACCCCAGATTCTCAGCCTTCTCACCTTTATTTCCCATCAACTATTTATTTAGGCTCTAACATTTGACCTGAAACTGTTTTATCCAGTTGACAGTATCTGAAGTTACGTTTAGGATTTCCAAAAACTCATTTTACAGATAGCGTATTTTAAACACTGTCGAAGAGCCTACACCAACAGCTGCATTGTGAATGTAATATATTGGAAAACTAAATCTGCATGCATGGCCAATGCATTTTATACTGTATTTGGGTCTCAGGCTTTTTTTTTTTTTTTATTAAGATATCATTTAAGATGACTGACAAATCTAAAGTAATACGATGTTCCTGGTAAAGATGTTAGCAGCATTTCAAGGTCATTGGCTATGCTACAAGTCAAGTTAGCATAAATTTGCTCCAATTCTCCCTTGCTTTGTACAGCTTGTATTACTGTAGACCTGGCTCTTAATTTTAAAGATGTCTGGTGGACTTATAAAGGAGATAATTACAATAAACATGCCTTTGTTTTCCAGGGAAATATCCAATCATTAGCTTCAATGTAGACAATGTGGATACAAAGTAGAACTTATATGGCTAGCCTGTATGTAATTGATTTTATCTGACTGGCAGGTAATTAGACAGTAGCCCGTGGTTTCAAAGGCAATGTTAATATAAAACGAGTTTGTACTTTTTCAAACAAATGGGGTCACTAAAAGCGGTTGGAAATATGAGATTGGCAATATAAAACACAACATGGAACTGCGAGTGATCAAGCTTGGAAAGATACGTCCTTGCAGTGATCTCATAATTAGCAGTGCACATATATTTGGATTGTAGTGCAATTCATTTGGACCGCTGGGCCTCTGATCAAGGTATAGTGCTTCCTTTGTTGTTTGCAAAATGCAATTAGATTTGATTTGCTCAAGCTGCTTCTAAGGATCCTCATATGCAGTGGATCACATATTTTTATCACCTTCTGGAATTCTGAAAAAGCAAGGGAGAAATAAATTGTGTAATTGAACTGTAATTGATTCTGTGAATGACATGGTAAATTACAATTACAATTATATCGTAATTGCAATGAATTCCAAATTACACCACTACAATTATAACTGAGCCCAGTCTTCTCTGAACAGCCACCTTCTTCTCCACAGTTTTTGAACAAAGCATTACATTTTATTCATATTGTATTTTATTGCAATCACCATGGATTGCGCCAACCCCTTATTATCTCGGGAGAACCCCAAAAATAGGTGGTTGAAACATTCCTGAGTGATTGCCTAGCGCTGTAAAATCCAGCTGTGGTCTATACCACCAGAATATGAGTTGATCAGTTTGACTCCTTTAACACACTAGAAATGACAACTACACAGTGATTGAGAGAGGAGTGGAAATTTTCTTTTTTTTAAAAAGCTATTTTCAAGTCAAGAACCAAAACTAGCAATGTATCTCAGTACTTCTGTCTGGTATAAAAATGTTGTTCTTTCAATTTATTTCAAATCAATATTCACAGTGCTGTAGCTCTGTAGAATCACTTCTATCTGACAGGTGTAATCCAGGTTTGATGGTTTCCAAATGAATAATCATTTAGTTCCAACTCAAAACCGGCTGAGAACTCTAATCAGACGCAACGTGGCTGGCTATATATATCTAGATTTTATTTTTACCTTTAAAATCCTTAAAGACAAAACAGAACCAGGGAAAAAGGCTCCAGTTCATAGACGAGACCCAGCCTAGCTTTATATACATGATGTGTCAAAGGAGAACATTTTAGAACAAATCTGCAACATTACAGTACATCTAATTTATATAGAGCCTGCAATCAAACTGATCAGTATAATCACTATAATCTAAAACAGGGGGAATATTATAAAGGTAGCAGAATTTATTGCGAACTGTGACACAATCAACTTATTGAATGGCTGTAGTGTAACGGCTTCCTGTCTTGCTAAGGAGGGAGGCACTGGCTAGTAATGGAATGGAAAAACATTTGGTCATTGTGTAAGCAGCTTAGATAAAGCTCCAGTTTAGCAGCACAAGGGAAGAAAACAGAGGATGCATTGACTTGAAGGGAACTTTATGAGTGGCTAGATCTGATAACAGTATGAGTTTCACCAATTACACGCCCTCCATTCAACTGCAAAAATATTAAATGAATAATTTTTCTTTCAGCTTTTTCACTATTTCTGCAACTGTGGCAGCTGTTGATTAATGGAAAATGTCAATATAAAATCGCAGCGTGGAGTAATTGCAGTTGTGACCAATTGCCAACCTTGCATCGAAAATTGAGCTTTTATGAGTCAGAAGGTTAAATAAAATGATTTTTGTAAGGCTGGTAAATAATGATCTGAGAAGAAACGGGACTAGAGAATTATACAAAACACATTTAATTGGATATTAAACAGGTAATATGTGAAATATTATGAAAATGCAAATGGTATATAGTAGTAATGTTCTGGGTGAGAGTACTAATATCAGCTTCCCATATGGGCATTGCTAATGAAGTCGATACATTTACAATAGCCGTGTGTTCAAAATAACCCTGAGCACCTAACAGCAGGGTTCGTGAAAATAAACTGGATCCCTCCCATCATCTCTCTGGCCTTGGGAGAATGATCTTTCCTGGTATCTTTCCTGGGCTAATTCTGTATGTACTACGCCCCCCCCCCCCCCCCCCCCGGAAACCATTTTGGAGTAGGAAAAGTGAATGAATGACTCTCAGCAGGAGGCGCTTGTTCGCGAGCTGTCTATTTCCTGAAGCTTACGTCTGCCTGCACGGCTAGAAGAACCGCAGGAAGGCCTCCTCCATTTCAGCTTCATAAATAGCCATTTTAATTCTTTTTTTATTTTTTCCCCCACCAGGATAAACTCATTTTTACATCTTGACCTGTACTGCGTTAACAGTCCCTCTTTCCTGACTGAAGCACTGCAGCTGTGGCTAGGTTTTAGAGATCAGGACATGAAGTAAAGTGTATTTCCTTCACTTTATTAATTGAGATTTTTCACGGCAGCACTGCCAGAGGCAAGGCTTCTTATTAGTTACAGATATCAGAGACTCCTGGTAGCTTTCTGTAATATCTCAATGTGGTGTGTCATCAGATTGTGTATCAAATGACATTTACAAGCATCACAATATGCTATCCTGTGTGATTTTGGTATACGTCCACGTACTCAGAAAACTTCAGGACCATGCTTACCATTTTATCAGCAACTTATTATGGTAATGAATTATTAGTGCTATCTTAACTGATGTGTACTCCTTATCAGGGGTTGATTTGCAAACAATAAGGTATCAGATTTTATAATTAAGGAATAGCATTTTTGTTTGTAGACTTAATGTAGTGACCTTGATTTACAGCAGCGTCCATACATGCTTCACGTTCTAGTTGCTCCATGCCAGCCTTTGCTTTGCCATGTTTTAATAATCTTCAGGTTTGAACAAACCAGTGGCGCTAGTTTTTTTGGGGTTGTAAAAAAAAAAAAGTGATTTTCTTTCTCATAGCTTTGGCATCCTAAAATATATCATTACGGGACACTTTTGTCATTCAACCCATGGAACAGGGAAGCGGTTTGTCTATTGTACATGCCATAGGGTTTGTCATTTGCAAACTGTATAAATCTCTCCTGTCAGACAATGAGGTACCAGATCTGAGATGGGGTGCGATGTAGACGGTGGCCATGGTCATGTAAACCCCTGCTCCTTGTTTCTCAGATACACTTTGTATTATTTTTCAGACATCCTGATGACTTTCTAAAAGTGGGAAGTTTGTATCCTCAGTGTACCTTTCAGAGTCATGCCTAACCACATGCGTCCAGCACACCAGCATGGAACTACTAAGCTTACTCACTGGAAGCCCCTGTACTATAAAACAATACATACTGTTTAATGGTTACACTTGGTATTTAATGATCCAATTGTGATGAAACTTGCTTTTATGTCACATTTTTACATGTTGCTATCATGCTTGTTTATTAAATGCAAGGATTGCTTTCTATAATAATAATAATAATAATAATAATAATAATAATAATAATAACAATGATGATGATAATAATAATGATGATCTGTAAGTTGATAGCAATAGTCTTTTGTCTTCTGATAATTATATTCAGAGTACAGCGTGTGTCTTTTTTCTTTTTTTTGTTAAAAAAATAAGTACTCTATTTAAAAAAAAAAAAAAAAAAAAAAAAAAGTAAAACCCATTAGAAGGTTTGTCTTAAGGAGAAAGCAGGAACTAGCTTGTTTGACAACTTTGTCATTACCGTACTGGGCAGAAAAGTGCTTAGTACAAATCTCCATTCATTAATAGTTTTATATTACTATGCATTGACTGTCAACTGATCTCTCCAGAGGGAAATGCTGCTCTGAATGTGTAGGTCGTTGGGAATGACATTTAAGGTGACTTTCAAACAAGCCTCATTGTGAACCACAATAGACTGTTCTTTCCTTTTTATTGCAAATGCAGCAGTAAGGCTTGGCACAATCCTAATGAAACGTCTATTAAAAGACTGTATAACTACAGATAAGTCATTATAATACTCTAGTTCCCCTTAAAGTACATTTTTGAAAAATTAAGATTGTTAGCTTTTACACTTCTGTTTCCAGTAAAATATTACAAGTTTTGCTTCCTGCACTATATACAGAAATTGAACGTAAACCATATAGAATTACCATTACCTAAAACTACTACTTCAAAATAGTAAGATGA
Source organism: Polyodon spathula (assembly GCF_017654505.1). NCBI lineage: Eukaryota > Metazoa > Chordata > Actinopteri > Acipenseriformes > Polyodontidae > Polyodon > Polyodon spathula. The sequence continues at coordinate 2,388,305 of NC_054561.1, forward strand.
TTATACTTGCAAAATGGAAAACAGCTATTAAAGCTAATAATCAAATAACTTTGCTAGTATGTTTTTAATTTCAAGCAACGTAAATAATTCATAGTAGTGTTTTATATATATATATATATATATATATATATATATATATATATATATATAGTTTTTATTAAATATTAAATATTTGTTAAGGTTTCAGCATTCTGGAACCTTTAGCTTTCTGGAACTTTCAGGTATTTTGGGGGGGTGGTGGGGTGGACGATACCAAGAGGCAAACATGACCTCTGCTTGGACTGTGAGCTATGAATGGTGTTTACAGTTTAATACACAGGCTGCATTGAGGGTTTGCTAGGGGAATGAACAACACTGTACAGAGAGGATAAAACCAGATCGTTCACACCCAATGGTGACTTCCTGTAAGTCACCCTTGTGTAGTACAATTGCTTGATATGCATAAGTTACCAGATTTACAACCGGGACCATTTTGTTTCCCTTTCAATTCACTAAAGCTGCAGCAACTGTGAAACAATTAAAATATAATAACACAATCATAATCTGACATTATCTTGGAGTTTTCGTTTATGAGTGCGGACATCGAAAGTGCAGCAGAAAATGCAAATAAAAAGATTCTCTGTAGCACAACCTACTGTCTCTGTTTTCCCTGGATAGTAGCAATACTATCAATGTTTGCTATTGTATGAATATAGGATTTCTAAAGAGATTTTAAACTGGAGGTTCAGTGTTTTTTTTTGTACCTCAGAGGTGGCAACCCTAACGGTGACAGGGAACAGATGTATTGGAGTGGTTCTTATAACCTGTTTATGTTACTCTACAGCAAAAAAGGTAGTAGTTTTTTTGGACAGTGTATGTTCAAATTGCGGGAGAAGGTGGAAAAAACTTAACACCCCAGGCATGTTTAGCTGCTGAAAATGCTGATGCTTCCTTGATGCTTTTGGAATTGCATTGCGCTTGCTGTGTTGACAAAGCTGTCACACTGTTACAGTCCTGTGATTGACACAGTTAGGTGAAGCAGAAATATGAAGGACAAATAGACAAGAATTGAGGTTAAACATTACAAGCTACTGCGGATTGCATTAATGCAGAAATACACAGAGGATGTTTTAAAAGAGTATCTCTTCAAGCATTGTCTCCAACCCTTCCACAATCTAATAAGAATATTATAAAAGATGTTTTAGACCCTGGCTTGTATCCCACAAAAGAGTCTTTTCTCTGAATGGAAACATTTTCTTCCAAGTTCCTGGATTTTTTTTTTTTTTTTTAATCGAAGCAAGATTAGCCTGCTGGATGTACTGTGTGATTGTCAGAGGCTTAAGTGATCCAGATGAACTGCTGAGGAATGTACATTAAATGAACTTGTTTAGAATGCAGTGGTCTCTTTTACAAGGGGCGTCACAGAAGGCAAAATAGAAAACAGTATTCCTTCACAGTTAATCATGTGTCGGACAATTAAAGACATCGGTGTAAGAACCTGTCGGCCCAAATGTCAGTGTCTCTTAAGTACTCTAATACCTCTTTTCCACGCACCGCTCAACCTGGGTTGAAAACCCCGCTGGTCCTGATGCTGTGTTTCCATGTTCATTTAGCCGACCCGCGTTGGCCGCCAATCTGTGCTGCCCCTGATGTTTTTTTTGGACCATTTCCCAAAGCGGGATGGGTGAAAATACAGAACAACAGTGACCAATCAAGTGACGTAAACCTTTAATCCACATGAGGGTTGAGCGGGTTTCTCCATGCTTCAATATTCTCGTAAAATCCTAAGAATTGTTCGGATTATCGGAAGCAGAGAGCAATCGTATCCATCCTTTCGGTTTTGTAAACAATTGAAAACGTTTGCTGGGAAAGAACCGCCAACATCCGTTGAAAACACATTGCATGGAGACATGTTTACCCTTCCTTTTAACCTCACTTCACTGACTGGGGTCAGACTCTGTAATAGCGGTGGATCATATTACATTTAAGACCTTACTCTTGATTTATAATTCGGGGAACAGGAACTACATGTGAATTGCTGCATCCCTATATCCCTAGATGCCAAATCCACTCCTCAAGTTTTCAGTTGCTGACCGCGTCAATCAGGGAGGCTGGCAGAAGTTTTTCTACTTAAATGTTTGACTTTTCCTTTTGCTTGCACTGATCTGTTCCAAATTGCTGGACCGTTCTTACCCCACAGTGTCGTAAAGACACTTGCCATGGGGGCAGTGTGCAGGGAGCTGTCCTATCACTGGCAGATAGTCTTGTTCTAAAAACGCAGTCCATTTCTCCCTTTGAATTTCCATTTATAGTATGTTGAGGTTTTTCTTTTTTTTTTTCCATTTTCAATTCCTATAGGCAAAAAAAAAAAAAAAAGAGGATTCAGTCACTTGAATTAAATTGTCACCAAGCCAGAGAATTAACATAAGAATGTGTTTGTGTGTGTTCCTGTGGGTTTGGGAGAAGGAGCATGTTTTGAAATTGCAATCCACATTCGGCTTCACTGATAGTTAGGGTTAGTGAGTCCATAAGCTGAATTGAAGTCCTCAGTACAGTACAGTGACTTGCTGGTGGGGGCTATCATTCGCAGCTGGGGTTTTCCTTGGATCTTCCTGGTTCTGAGTGTTATAATCAGCGTTTCTTATTAGATGAATATAGGATTTATAAAGAGAGTCTCAACTTTTTAACAACTCCCCTTCAGTTGGAAAGCCCCTTTTTTAATACCTCAGAAGTGGCAACCCTATTCACATTTAAAAAAAAGGAACATTCAAAACATTTTCTGAAACACGTCCATGTGTAAAAACAATAAGTGATACATGAGTGATTTGGAGCTACCTTTTCACGTCTGTTACCAACGATGTACTCTTCAACGTTAAAACAAACACACAAGGAGTCTTGTAATATGTTTGTGGTATTTTTTTTTTTTGTTTATTTGAAAAGGTTTATTGTACCCTGTTGGCAACGGAGTGAGAGCCGAAAAAAAAAACAGACACGTGGCATCACCCATGTGCAAAATGAATATATGCAATACATTTTGGCTTCTGTTAACTCATATGGAGGTGACCCCTTTCATAAATGAGGGTCTTTTAATTTGGTTGATTCATAAGCAGTGCACATCTGAACATTTCTTTATGAAAGGCAATACAATACAATAAAATATAGATTTATTTTTACACAGCACCTTTCACACCATAGCATCCCAGAGCATACAGGCAGAATAATTATGGTGCATTACTATGGTGTGTTTTCCAGCACATGATACCTGTATTGAATGTCCGTTCTACATAGGGGGCGAGTTGAGGATGTAATCAATGTGACTGTATGCCCCATTGTGGAACTGAGAGAACGTGACTGACACTATGTGGCCCAGTTACCTTATTATAAAAAGAGTGGATTACAGTGCATTTTCATCTGAGTATGTGCACACTGGTAAATCAAATCAAAAATAAAAACGAGGGTCTGTACGGTATGTTCCATTCTGATACAGCACATTGCAATGACAGCTAAGACAAGAAATGACATTTTGAATAACGAGAGCCGTCTGGGTCGCCTTTATTATTCGTACAAGGAGGATGAAGAACGAGCTGAGTATGCCTTTGCTACACCGAGAGCAGTGTCTCATTTCTCCCTCAATTAGCTCCTCATTTGCTATATCCCAGGAACCAGTTTCAGAGCTAGCTTTATGCACTATTAATAATTCATTGCTATCATTGAAGAGGTTAGGGTTCTGGCTCTGTTTAATGATTTTGCATTGGACTTCTAAACGACACTAATCTTTGAAGATCCATATGCTTTACAAGGCCTTACAGACAGATACCCTTTCTACATGCTGTGCCCTCCTGTTTTACTGCAACCGTGGCTTTCTGGCACAGAGAACGTTGAGTAGACTCTAATACTGATGGAAAAGACCCAATTATTCATTTAGTTTATCTAAATCAAAGTTGTATTTATTTTTAAATAGCCAGGGCACAGATATTGAAGTCTGGTCATAGCTAAAGCGAAGCAAGGATAGGGCTGGCAGTTACCTAGATGGGATGAAGGTGGCGCTGGGAAGTTGAAGGTATTGGCCCTTGAAAGATTACGGTCCTGTCTCCCTGCTACGGTCTCACTATTTTGAAGGACGAACAGCGGCGTTGCAATCAAATTACTTCCACTGGGTGGCACTGTGGGCTTGGCAAAAATCCAATAGAAGTAAATAGATAAATAAAAATAATAATAGATAATAATAATTTTTTTTTTTTTGGGGGGGGGGGGGGGGGGGGGGGGGGGGGGTGTGCTAATAAGGACCTAGGGACCTGTTTTTTTAAGTGTTAGCCCCACATATTAAGTCTATACGGTAACTGCAGCAGTATGCTTACATTGAAGCCTGCGGGATGTTTATTAGACCCGGTTTGACACAGACAGCCTTAAAAAAAAAACTTGAGAGAGAACCGCTTCAAGCTCCAGTCATTCTCCAGTTTCTGTTGTTAATAATTTGATGGGAGCACAATCTCTACCCCTCCTTGATGAGTTAAGTTGATGTGTTGCCAGTCACAGAGACACGAGGAACCCTGACTTGGAGTAGAGAGGAGGCAAGGGGCGGTGGGGATAAAAAATAAAAGCGCAGGATCAGCCTTGAAGTGGAGCGAGTGGAAACACGTCTTGTTGAGGGTTGCACGTTAGCTGTGAAGGAGATTTGACAGATCCAATTATAAAGCGCAGTCTCACTGGAATATGCGCCCCCTGATATTCACCAGCATTAAAATTGAGTTTCGGACTGTTAAAAAGAAGTTATTTGTAAATAAACACTGAATCAAAGACATGTGGATCTGAACCTTTCTATTCAGATCCCTGTAGCTTATTACTATGCTATCAGTGTGTGTGCATGTGTGTGTGTGTGTGTGTGTATATGTATATATATATATATATATATATATATATATATATATATATATATATATATAAAACTGCTGTGTTACAAAACATATAACGTCAAAAATAAAGGTAATGTAGGCACACAAAAATGTGAATAATTGGTAATGAAATTACCCATCGTCATCACTGTACAGGTGTAGCATTGTTTGGTGGACTTGATCCATAACGATGCTTATGTAAACTATAGTATTCATTCATCCTCCTACAGTAATCAAGGGACCCCAGGTGGTGCCAAATCTGGTCTAATAAAGTGGCCAGGCAGTGTACGTGTGTGTATTAAAAGATTTACACATTAAGTACATTGTAACTATGCATAATAGCATTGTAATGATGTATAAGTACACATGTATTTACTGAGTAACTGCTATATAAATACACAGTAATTAGACACAATGTAAAGTGTTGCCAGCTTTTGATAAGTCTTGGTAAGAAAAAAAAAAAATTTAGAAATGGTATGGCCATTCGATTTGTTACATATTTCCAGCCAGATGAATGAATGTGCTTTTAGAAATAATTTCGATCTGAATATGGTCTGGGCGCTGGCAATGACCTTTAGTTTGCCTGCCTAAGACACTGTGTAACTTTGATTGAGAAGAGCAACTATTAATCCCATCCAGACGCTCCTAGTGAAGGCTCATGAAGACCATTTGTCAAGCACCTTCCCAGCCACAATATATCTGTCAGAGCAGCTCCAATGCTAAGGCTCCTTAACTGTCTGGCTCATTCTGCTGTGGGAAGTTATGTGTTTTGAGCACTATCACTAGCCACACAAATTCAAGGTTTCTGTGAAGGGCAAAGAAATAACAAAAGGATAAAACAAAAACAAAAATTTAAAAAACTGGAAATTTGGAAAAAGGGCACGTCAAATAGAACTACAGGCACAAAAACCAATCCTAAATCTTTATAAGCACTATACATGCCAACACACTTATTATAAGACCCCCATTGCTTTTTGTAGTTTTGATTTGTTGTGCATATGAAATCAAACCACTGCAACCCGGAATTTTGGAAAATCTGTCAAAATAGGCAACTTAGTGATTGTCTAATTAATGATTAGAAGGCCATGCATGCAGTTTATTTAAAATAGTAAGAGAAAAGGAACACATAGCGACACATGATAAAATTCAGGAGGCTTTTTAGAAGTTCTTTAAGATGCCTAATTAAAGCACAAAGTGGTCTAACATTTTCACACATGATGTTCCCATATCACCGATTACTAACTGAAAATTGAAATTCTCGCACCCAGAGGTTTACTTGCAGGTAGATATATAAATTACATAAATGACAAAATAGGAGGTGTTCTAATAACACACTACTATACATCATAATAGCACAACAAGAAGTGGCCAAAGAATGTATAATTGGAAGAAGTGTGAATAACCCTATTGCCAGCCTCAAGCCCTCACTCACTGACTGAATTGAAGAAAATTAGCTAAATATTAAACGTGGATAATAAACCCTCTTCTCCCCCTCTCCTGAATCATCTGATCCAAAGGGATTGAAAACTCCAGGAACAGTCTATTTCTGACACGGTGGTTAATACGATTGTAACTGAATCATGGCGTCAGTCTCGTCGTTTTACGTCTCGATTTGAAAAATAAAAAAACTAAAACTTGCTTGCAGTTTTCAGTAGCATTAATGTACTCCCCCCCCCTCCCCCTCCCATTATCGCATTGCCCGAACCCCTTGATAACATTACAGCATTATTATGTACAGATGGGTAAGCTATGCCCTGTGCATTATTGGTAGTAATTAAAAAAGGTGATATTTCCCATCGCTATTGTGAATCCGAGTCTCATAGTTTGCTTTACAGCATCTGCCTTCCAGGAGAACATTAGTTAGTTTCTGAGACGTCTTTCTCACAAATACCTCCATTTAGACGGTAGTTGATTTGAAACAGCAGCACAGACTGCATACAGGTATCCTAATATTAGCTAGGCACTTGCACTGGATGTCAGAGAATATAAAACTGCATTTTTCAAACCAGCAAATCCAAGGACTAATATGTGCCTGGCACCAGCCGTGACACTTAGCAATACTTAATTCATGTAATTACATAATATTAAAAGGAATCATTAAACCCCCCATTTCGGGATTGAAAATTTTTGAAGCCATTGTCTAGGCAACAGGAAACTGTGCCAGAATCCTAAGAAGCCAGTACTAATGCCAATATTAGATTTTTTTCCCCTCTTGGGAAATACTGTTCCTATTTGTCCTTCATACTAGCACATACAGTAAATGTCCAGAAGGGGGCATTGGTGTATATACTGTATAGGTAGTTCTGTTTCGAACAAAAGATGGGAGGTAATTTGTTCAGAGGCTGTTTTGATTGATTTACTTAGAGGCTTTTTTTAAATTTTTTTAATTTTTTATAAAAAGTGATTTACCCCAGAGTGTAATTTCATGCAAAGCTGTATTTTTAATGTAAGTATTTTTGGTGTTTTATTTGTAAAGAACTTAACCCTATTTTCACCCTATGCTGTTAATACTGTATAAGCATAATGCCCGAATTAACTTTTTATTTGATTTCTAAATTGAAACTTAACCATTATCTCCCTGTTTCTTGTTCTTGGTGCTGAATGGATATACTTGGCAGGACCAGCGCAGGGATAAAGCCAGACAGATTTTAATATAGACTGTGTGTGTGCGAGACTCCTCGCGGTATTCTAACGCTCCATTTGTTTTAATTTCCCCCCTCGGTTTATTCAACACCGCGCATTATGAACTTCAAGAAGAATAAGGCTGTCACAGGGAATCTTTTTAATCAGGGTTGGAGACAAAAGAGAGTAATGTGTGCAGATACGGCGAGCCTCGAAGACAAAGGAAGAAGAATTAAAGTAGTTTAAGAAGAGTAATCTTCAGGATGGTGTATTCCCTAATCAGAAAACAGAAAAAAAAGGATGTTTGGTTAACAGCTGGGCAAGCCAAAATTTGATTTTTTTTTCCACCCCAAAGGATCTAGTAATACATATTTTATAATCAACGATTGCTGGAGGTATTTTTTGTTTTACCATATTCTTTCCAATAAACCCTACCATGAATTTAGAAAGCAATTCTAAGGTATTTCATAATATATTAGTTAAAAATATATATGATTTAATAATAATCACAACAAATATATAACAGCAATAATAATAATAATAATAATAATAATTATAATAATAATAATAATTATTATTATTACTTTAGTTTACAGATCAATTTATAAAGCACCTATACATATCTATTAACATTATTAAAGATTTAGATGATTATTAACCAGTAACCACAATAAATGATAAACTAATCATGTTGTATTTATAATTCAGTTGAGAATGAGACTCGGTGACACAGCTATTCAATTTCAATTTGGCATTAGCGTGCCCAAAGTCCAGAGCTTGTACTGCCACCTTCTGGACAGAAAGATATAGCAACCCTGCCGAATCAGTACCTGTCTTTTTAAAAATCCATCGGTGCTCCAGCAATGAGCCTATTAGTGTACTGACTCGCATTCTGTGTTTGAGGTACTGATTTAGAAAGCTTAATTGTGTTGCGAAACATGGTTTAAAATGATCTGGTCACTCCCAATTCCTTGTAGCGCCTTAAACTGTATTGATACGAGAACTGGGTTATGCCAATATGTGTTACTGCAGTGGTTAATTTTGATTTCATTAATGTTTTTTTTTTTTTTTTTTTTTTTTAATCACAACAGCATTTATGTAAGTCTAGTACAGCTGTTTCACACATAGTGTCGTTGTGGAAAGGCTTTTTGATTGAAAGTGTCTAATTTATCTGAAAAGCAGAAGAAATTTGAATAATTATTCCCAAGCAAAAAGCTTCAGCGTCTGTTTTTTTTTTCACATTCCACACATTTTCTACCCAGGATTCTTATTAGTCGGACCGGCCTTATAAATGTTTCCTACAGTAAAAACCTAGTTAAATGCAACAAAACACAGGTAAACATTGTAAAGCACAGAGAAATATGCTAAAGCATATTTAAAAAAAAAAAAAAAAAAAAAAAAAAAATTGCAAACCAGAGTAAACCATGGTAAAAGCATGATAAAACTGCAAAAATGCAGTGCAAGAATACTGCAAGAATACTGCAGGAATACTGCGGGACACTAATAAGGGTGACGCCAAATTCACAGTCACTAGAAAAGAAAAAGGCAAAAAGTTTGTTTTTCAAAATGTGAGTCTTACAACCTACAGCAGCTCAATCACTCTAGTGACAGCTCAAAAAGTGCCTGGCCTAAGGAGTGACGCCACACAGTTTCACTCTTTCTTTTACCTCTTTGCCGAGAAACATAAAAGAAAGTAGCCCTGTTACTTTCGTATCAGCATACGGTGTATATGCATAATAAACATGTGGTATGTATATATATATATATATATATATATATATATATATATATATATATATATATATAATATATATATATATATATATATGTTTTTTAAAGTGTTGTATGCATCTCAGCCTAATTGAGGGCCATCCCCCATGTCAATCCTGATGGGAGAAAAACACATTTTCGACAATGGAGCTGTGTAAGTTTACACAAGCTGACAGGAGACATGACATATGAGTCTGAAGTGTCCAGAAGTACATGCATGCAACAGTATGTATGTATGCATGTATGTGTCTGTATGCATATGTGCGTATGACAAAAAAGGACAAAATGAAGTTTTTTCATTTTTATTTTCACCATACTGGATTGGAGAGGAATATAATGGGAGTCAATGAAATGAATGTAATGTCCTCACTTATCTAGTAAAGTGAACATGTGTGTTTGTTCTTGTTTCAGCAGGGTCCCCTGTTTGAGTGTGATTTTCCCTTGGCATACAGTGCCACCAGGTGGCCAAATGCAATTAATGCATACCTCTTGAAAGAACCCAAAACGGATCAACTGTTTGTACTGCATTACAAACAAACAAATACAATTGAACTTGCCTTTGAAATTCCTATGAAAGACTCCAAGAGGACACAATTCAAATCAAGAGAGACAAAGCTGCTTTTTATTTCATTTGATTGTTTTCTCATCCTATTATTTCCCACGGCATGCACGGTGCTGTGACTGGTGCATCACAGATAGGGTGACAGCAGGTCCTCGCTTGTCCTACTTTTCCCTGCAGGGAAATTGTTTTTTTTTTATTTTATTTCATTCTATTTCCTTCATCTAATCCACGGGGCATGGCGACATGCTAAATGATTGAGATTAAGCCAGCCAACTCACAGATTCCCCAATTCTTTTGTAAGCCCGTTTCCAGCAACCTCAGGGCGGCGATTTGTGTGGATGTAGGGGACAGGGTGCAGGGGGCAGATGGCAACGTTTAGGATAAAGACAGATGTATCCCTGTGGTGTCTCTGATTCATTCAAGCAGTTTTTAGTTGACAGCAGATTAAGATGTGCAGCAATCTGTTTAAATCGCTCTGCTTTTAAGTGTGAAACTGAAGATGCAGGTGGGCTAGTGCTTTGCAGGCTCTGCCATGCTGCATTGGAGCAGGAAAGCTTGAAGGCTGTTTTGCATTCTCTGAATAAAAAACAAGAAGACCAAAGTAACAGCAGAGCGGTGGCATCAACTGGTAAGCTCGCAACACAAATAAATCAAAAACGAGAGGCAGGAGAAATCCCTCATCTAGCTTCAAACGCTTAAACTCGGCCAATACCAGGGGAGGCAGGGCTAGTGTTTTATCTCTGGAGGCTTGGGTTTGAGTTCAATTCAATAAAAATCTCACAATTTGGCACAAATGGCTGCTTGAGAGAAGCCAAGGACTGCATGGCAGGCAGGGGCTGTTCAGGTCAGGGTTGAGGTGTGCAATAAGATTTAAATTTGGAGGAATTCCATATCATAGGTATTACGGATTCTGTATCAGTGCCACATAACCAGCATTTATTTGAATTTAAGCCACAAGTATCCATTCTTTTAGGGGTATAGATGCTGTATTTTTAAAAAGCATCTAATTATTCTCCTCGCTGCCTGCCAAAAACACAGCTTAGCTGCTCCAGCTAACAGAACAGGAGCAGATGAGCTCCCTGGCCACGTGTAATTACACACAAACTACTGCCTTGATTGTGAACTGTGACCTATGACACACTGGACTGCTGGAAGCGGTTTTCATGACTGAAAAAAACCCATATTTCTGGTACAGGTATACATATTGTGGTAAAGAAGTGGGAGAATGTGTGCAGCAAAGCAGAGGCCTCTTCACATGGGTCCGTGTGTGTGGTTGCCTGGTGATGGAAATTGTTTAATTGCTTAATTGAGTGATTTAAGTGTGATTGGATGTGTCCAGATGGGAACTGAATGATTAAACTGTCAATCCACAGCATCTTTGTTTTGTAGTGTATTTTGTAATTCATTTTCTGTAACGTCGCGAGAAGCGGGTTTGTCCGCCATTTTGCTCTGTTGTATGATGATGTCATTTGAGGAAGTTTGTAAAAAAAACTATAGGATTGTAAGCAGCATCACAGGGGCAATAGTTTGATCTATTTTTTTGATCATGTGGTTTTAACCAATCACATGCCAGAATTTCTAATGACTGAATCATATACAGATAGGTATGTATACTGTATAGCCATTTTACCAAAAAGAGACTGAAACTGGTGTCCCAGAGAAATAATAAACCAGATGCAAATTCTTAATTAATAATCAAGTTCCTCCTTTATTTTTTTAAGACATTGATAATCATTATCCTCCTTTATGTAATAATTATATATATATATATATATATATATATATATATATATATATATATATATATATATCATATCTCTAACATCGGCGTTAAGTCGTTCCCCGTATCAAACCAGATACAAAAACTTCAGTTCACCAAAATTGGCATTAGTGTACGGGCTTAAAGATTAACTGACTGAAGTAATGTCTATCCATACATATGACATAGATCGCTAAAATGGTTGTTTCTCTACTTTGACCACAGGGGCGTGCTTTATTAGTAGGTCTACGTTTAAAGTTACCTATTTAGTCCGTACGAGGAGGAAAACATTACACTAAGTTCATATTATATTATAATATATGAAACTATTATCGATATCATTGTAGAGGGTAAAAATAATAGCTGAATTTCACGCTGCATTGACTTGAGATTTCTGAGATAAGTTCTGGTGTCTCTGACGGCTCGTGGGAGGGACATGTCGCCTTGACTGCGTTATCTCGAAACGTTAGCTAAGTTTAGGATAGGCGCACATGCCTTGAGGTCAACTAGATATAATAATATATCTTATGGAAATCCTAGATAATAATAAGTTCTATAATTTTCTCTATTAATTGGAAGTAAATTGAACCCAAGATTATTCAAGACCAAATCAGGAACAAGCCTGGAGAACGCGTTATCATCAAATCCCTATACCGCTGTACCAACTCCAGTTGATAATAATCCTCTTGAACTGTATCACTGTGTTGGGCTGCTGCCTCTTTGAGACTTGCTTGCCTTTTGCATCTCAACTAAAGGAATAGGAAACAAGAGGAGCATGTGCATGTCTGTTCCCACTCCAAGAGGCTAGGGGGTCATCCTTTACACTTCAAAGGGAGACTCCAGAATAGAAAAGTAATTAAGAAAACTTGTTAAAAGTGAAGCAGCTTGGCTTAGATTAGGTGTCTAAACAGTGCTAAGGTCTCGATGGTCCACTTTCCAGAAACTGCCTCTAGCTCAATAAAAAGGTGTATCTAGGAAAAAAAACACATTTCTTTTTATCTGAATGGCGCAAGAGTATGAAATTGACTTTATGAATTAACCCTTTTACACCTCCATGACCTCCATGAGACAGGCAAAACAATTGCATGATCAGTTTCTGCATTTACAGCAAAGTGTTGCCACATTAGAATTTTTTTAACTGCTCCCTTATCTTTTTAGAATGTTTCAAATTATGCATATTGCAATTACTCATATACTGTTTTTATTTTCTGTGCTGCTCTTCTGTTCCAGTTGGCTGCCATAACCACAGTCTAGCTCAGCCATAATTTAAAAAAAACAAAAAAAAAACAGTGCCATCTAATGGACACAAAGGATCAAATTTCTAGTGATAGCAAAACAAGTGCACTAGATGGTGCTGTTTCTTTTGTTTATAGAATGATTTACCGAGAATGATTGCAAACATGGCGAGAATGTGAGGGGATGATAAACTGTGGAATTTAAAGCTACTTTGTATTTATGCAATGGAAGAGATAATTACACTGACACAAACTATACTGTATTTACATACATAGTTACATGTTTATAATCTAAATATTTAAGTGCAAAACAAATCTATCCAGTTTTATCACTGTTTTTGCAGGTGGTTATAAGGGGTAGAATGACTGCTAATTTGACAGACGAACAGCTGAGGTATAAATAATCGAATGGGTCGCCACAAACAATAACTCATGCTCTTTTTGTAAACGTACTGTTTGCACGATATTTAATAAATTACTATGACTTTTTTAATGAATGTCATTTGCACATTAACAGATTGCACAACTGCGCTGAAACCATTCCTCTGAATCTGCAAGCTTCACAATTAGACTACTACACTGGTACACCTAGGTATTATCACACTGTTAAAAAGCTCTGCGAACAAACTTCCATCACATATTCCTCTACTAGCTGTGGACTGCCTTCAAGGGTTTAGATGGACCACTGTTCTAATACCCCCAGCACTGTAGATGCTTTTCATGCTGTGCATCGAACCTCTGGTGACTGGTGCATTAATATACATTGCACTGTCTTCCCCTCTCCCTGCACTGATCCCAGAAAAAAAGGGGTGTTCCTGTCTGCTCATCCTGCTGTAATTAGGTCTAATTACGATTGATATGCAAAAAAAGAGTTGAACCGTTTAGTAGTAAAAGATGAATTACACACCTGATTACAGAAGCAAGTGACTGTCAGCAGTCTTCATGTTAATTCGGCTTAATTGTTTGTGATGCAGCGTGGCGAAAGGCATATTTGAGGCCCATTGTGTAAAAATACTCTTATCATGTGAACACCCACCCTTAGTCTTCAATGATAGTGTTTCAGCCAGATCAAAGCTCTTCAGATTGATTGAGATCTTCGTTAACAGTTTAAGAATTATGAAGCCTATGGGCTTCCACATATATATGGAATTTATTTTCACTATATAATGAATAACATATAAAGGGTAGAAATTATAAAATGGTTACTGCCTAACCTTACAATAATGATCTCATGATCACAGTAGTAACTTCTACAGTGTTGTTTCCAAACAATTGCTCAGTAATATTAAGACGTTTGCCTTGCAAAAAGTGTTTACTCCAATTAACTATTTCTCAACATCCTGGCCCTGTACAAACATCTTATTGATAATACCATGTGTGGCAAGTGTTTTGAGACACTGTGACATTTAAAAAATAAATTAGTCCATTGTGTGTCGCAGCAATGGAATTCGAAATAGGAATTGCTACTGGGTCAATAAATCATTTCCTTTGTAGTTTGTGTTACAACAGAATGGCCTTCCCTAATTAGCTCCCATCTCCCCCTAATGGTGGTTAACGGTACTGACTACACTGATGCCATCCCCCCCTAATGGCGGAATATGGTACTGATGATGCCATGATGACAAGCATGGGATTACGTATAGGAATATTTGCCTGGTTTTCAATCTCACACTATCAATTTCATGGCATCAGTTACAAAGCTGTTCCAGACAACAGAATATACATCTCTTTTAGCAGAAGTGTGCTAAAATATGTGATCTTTAATTAACAGCTATTTAAAAACAAATAATTCTACTTCACCCAGAGGCAGTGTAGAACAGACATTCCTATCCACATACATTAACTCGTCCCATATAAACCTGCTTTTATTGCATCAACTAAATCCAATATTTTTTCCAATGGAAGTCATTATTCACTGCAGTCCTTTAAAGAATCTCTTCTCAAATACCCCTATCATTCATCTCACATTTCATGTCCATTACCACTGGTACCTCAACCCCATTCATCACTATGAGAAAGTCATGTCAAATAATATTTGTTTTCCAATTCCCAATGTATTAGCACATAAACTAAACCATCAGGGGACTAGGATGTACTGTTGCATATATTTTTCATAACCAACAATGCCAACCTATGCATATTGTAATAAAAAAAAATGTATACAATACATTGCAGCCATTGTAATTTGCCGAAAATGAAGACAGTTAGTCACAATCAGCTGTCCAGGATATAAGCCACGGTCCTAAATTTGTTTCTGTATTCAATCCATGAATGAAAATAGTTTGAGTAAAACATTTGTGGTATGAAGGGACTACAGAGTCCTATGCGGTTAGCTGTTAAGAGATCTGTGTTTTAAATAAGATTGGTTCGATAGTGGCGAATCTGCTAGTCTGGGCATCTATCCAAGGCTGCAACAGGAAAACAGGAGAGCTGTGGCACATGTGCGGCCTACGTAAATCTGGCGACTACCAGAGAAGATGACGGCTGCAGAGGGTTATGAATTCTGAAAGTATGATAAACCCAAAGCGTTGCGAGGAATGGCCACTTCACTAAGAAAATGCAACCTGCGTAATTTACTGGGGGGGGGGATTATTCCCCACATGTGGATTAGCGGCGGTTCATCTGGGATGAATATTTCTGCACTGACAAAATAGTAACAATACAATCGAAAGCGCTGCAGTATTTAATTCAGGCGACTCAGTGAAGACAGAGCTGAAACAGATTCAATATTTTAATGATTATTAAACCCATGTAACATTTATGCAAGGTTTTGTAGCTGGAAAGTTTTCAAGTTAACATGGCACACACCCCACACCTAACAAACAAATTAAAACAGCAATCTTCCTTAGACACACGCACACCCAATGAGCTGCCTTATCTAACTTGCCCAAGTCCTGTCCTAGTGCCTGGCCACTTCATTAGGACCTGTATCTTATATTACACAACCATGCCATTTGTGATTGGAAGCAGTTTGAAATCCTTACCTCTAGAGAGAGCAGAGAGGTCCCTGCATAATCCAATCTGCTGCTTAACAAGTTCAAACCTTATTGGCACATAAAATCGTTAATAAACTGCTATGAGATTGATCAGATCCTTCCAAGACACCAATGTTATTAACTATGTGTGAGATTAATCTACCAGATTTATTAAAAACTGCACTGAAAAATAAGGTCTATAGAGGCTTCATCTTAAATCTAATCGTTGATTCTCATAGGATTTTTAGGTAGCGCTTGATGCCACCTGCTGATCGAAAACTGTAATCACGCTTTTTGTCCAATAGTTACCTTGTTATGAAATCTGGTTGCATAGGGTGGTAAATATGTCTTGCTCATATTTTAAATGTAAATTGTAAAGTGGACTGGACTTTTAGGTTTTTATACTAGTCTTCATATAGTGCAATTCTTGTTATCTCCATCCAAGACCAGATTCTAAGTCGCTGCTGTTTTAACCAATACAATGTGTCACAGAAGCAACAATTTAGAGAATACAAATAAAAAGGGGGCCATCTAGCGGTAGTCAGAGGTACTACAACGTATTGCTCCCATTCTGTCCTGCACACAACTTAGCTGTTTTATAAAAGGGAACTTATATTGAAGTACTTGTAATTTAGAAGCAGCTAGTATAGAAATACAGCCCTGGGAAATGTATCACAATAAAAACCTAACCAAATCAATTCTTAAACAAAAAAGAAATGTCACAGATATTTTATAAAATTATTTGTTTACGTCAGGATTTGTATGTAAAATATTTTTTTTAAAACCCAGTTTCAATGATTTACCCCATTCGAATGTTATCTTAGAATCAACTGTACCATTAGTGATGATTATAATTATTAAATTGATTACTGAACTGTGTCAAATTTAAAACATTAAAAATATATATTAATGATCACAAAGAAGAAGGTTACAATGTTCAAAACAGGAAGATTTCAGGAGAAAATCTCGCATTGCCTTCCATTTTGGTTTAAACACACTGCAAGTAATTACACAACATCTATCTGGCCACTACGGTTTTTTTTTCAGTGGCAGATTTGAGTGGAAAACAAATTGGGCAAAAGAAATTAAAATTTCAACTGCACTCAAGTGCAACGAGAGATGTAGTATAATTTTTTTTTTTTTTGGTCAGAAAGCTAAAAAGTGCGAGTGGCAGCATTCATGCAGTTTTGAAGCTTAATGAAAACAGCTATAACTTACTGCCTATTATAACATCATCACCATTGACTTTAAAATAAATAGAAAGGACATGTCAAAATTGAAATTGCATTGAAAACTGTCACATAAGAACACACACAACAGACCTCAACAGGTATAGGGCTAGCTGGTATCAAACCATGTGATCTACAGCACAGGTACCAGGATGTACCGGTTCACAGCAGGAACGGAAATAAGACTCCTACTGCATAGCAGTTTCACCCATACCAGGTTTTAATACATGATTGATTAGCCACGGTATACAGGTAACATGCTCAGTAAACTCATAGTAAAACCAGGAATGGATCAAAGTGCTAAGCAATGGGAGTCTTATTTTCATCCTTGTACAGTATTGTATTTTAAATATGTGCATATTCATTTTTGGACACTATTATAAATATATTTTGAAATTTAAATTTGTTAAAAATAAAAAACAAATTGCATCCTTATATTACCCGCACGCCCATATGTGCGCCTTGCTCTCTGTCTAAATCGGTCAGTAGATCTTCAAACTTATTCTGGCAGTAGTCACTATAGTCGAATTCGTCAATCCGGAAGTCGACTCCTTTCCACTGCTTGTAGGAAGATGTGCGACTGGGCGTTTCGATCACAAAGTTTTTGATGGAGAGCATGGGCAGGGTCACGGCCTTGTAGATCATCTCCACCCCCCATTCCTGTATTGGAGAGAGAAACATAAACATCCACATTCTAACACTGGACTTCGAACCAAGAGCATCTTCTGATCTAGAAGTTAAGCAGTTCTCCCCACAGAATCAATGCTGAAGTCAGGTTCCCCAGCCAACTTTCAAAGTGCAATACTAGGGAGATGAGTATCTGGTGATTATTTATGATGAAGGACAAATTGTCAATCATCAGTTGACAGAAAATGTCAAGGTCTTATTGACACGCATCCGTACATAAATCTCCTAAGGGATTATTTTGGCTGTACTGTGAAGACGTTGGGATTGATTTTGCATGACTGAAAAACTTGCCAAGCCCAAAACATGTATTTATTTATTTAAAAAAAAAAAAAATGGTTTGCTCGAGCTGAAGATCTTTTATTTTCTTTGCTTGTTCTGCAAAATCTTAGCTAGGTCCTAGTGCTTGAAAACGAGATCATATTAAAACTCACCTGACCGCTGTCCTTTCCCCTTATTTTGCATCCAGGTTCCCGAGTCCTCAAATTTGTTACCAAAATCTTTTCTATCTAATTTGTAGTAAACCCTGGGCTAAAACAAATTAAGAAAATTAAGTTCATCTCCAGTCTTATTTTGCACGTTATATGCTCACCTCCATGAAATTAGCACCCAGACTAAACTTTGCACTTGTATGCTGCCTAGATCAGATGGGGTCCTATTGCCTGTGGTAAGTGAATGAGTCTTCCTTTTCACCATCACATGTGGATTATTTGTCATCAATCAGAAATGTTCCGAATTTCACCCTGTTGACCCTGCTGGGTTTCAGCTGTCGAAATTCATTTGACAAGCAACTGCATTGTTAACAACAGCCTATCGCTTTTAAACAGCCAATCAGAGGTGCCAAGGAGGGCACCACCGTGCAATGGCTCTGTGACTGATCACAGTATAGGTGCCGGCTCAACCTTATTAGGGCTGCGCTGCCCTCATGGTGTGATACTGTGTGTGTCTCTACACTCGCTCAAATTGGGGGTTGATGTTGACATGGCGAGTTCCATTTATAACCCATAGGTCACTCCCGTGACACACAGAGATGTTGAGCAGGAGCAGTGCAGAATCACCCTGGAGGGGTCGTGCATGTTCCTCTTCTCCGTCTTCTTCTGGGACAGTCTCCGTGTGATGATGGAAAATTAGTTTCCAATCAGCTTTTAAAACCTGCAATGCAGAAGTTAATTACCATGGATTTGTACTCTCTTGTAAAGGTGAGGGAAGGACAGTTTTTCTTGTTTTGAAATCAACACATTAACAAATGGATTTATTCAATACCTGCCGATAAATACTTTTCAAAGGCAGTAATGAGTAGTAGGAATACGAGTTATTACCTGTCTTACTTGATAGAGAGACATGTAGATCCCAGATGTACTCCTCCTCACCTTTTCTTTCCCCAGCAAGACTATATCCTGCTCATATTCCTGAGAGCCGAAGTTCCTGGTGACGTCAGGACAGTCGCCGTGGATCCTTCTCATGAGCTCCTTCACCTTGTCTCCAATTCTTGACCTACTGCTTTGTTACACATTGCACCCAACACA
Organism: Polyodon spathula; assembly: GCF_017654505.1. NCBI lineage: Eukaryota > Metazoa > Chordata > Actinopteri > Acipenseriformes > Polyodontidae > Polyodon > Polyodon spathula. Next base: position 2,407,538 of record NC_054561.1, read on the forward strand.
CTGATAGTAACCATGGCGAAAGCATTCAGTAGTACAACATTGCTCTTTAAGCCTGATATCTGCTATTAGCTGCTGTGTTGCTGCTACTATTTCACGTATTATGTTACTATCATGTATTCTGCACTTTCCACTGTATTTAATGTACTATTTCATGTATTATGCACTTTCCTCTGTATTTGATGTATTAAGGATTTTCTTGTTGTTACTGCATCTTGTAAAGCGCTTTGTGATGGTGGTCTTCTATGAAACAGATTGCTTGATTGATTGATATTGACACTTCTAGTTTCAAATTGCCCAGACTGGGATTCCCCTTAGAAGCACCCTACAGCACATTTGATAATGAAAAAGAATCTGATCGCCAGACTACTGTACTTAGAGAAGTCCCTGGTTCACATTCACAACACGCAAAACTGTTTCACAAATGTAAATGAATGCAATTCCTCTGGATACTAAGAGCATAAAACAGATCCAAAATAAAACACTAGTAATTTCCCCATGGCTAAAACTGATCTATAATAAAATACATCAGTCATGCTTTTTAAACTTTAATGATTGGAAGCAGTTCCTTCAGGGACTCATAAGAAATACTGCCAGCCCCCACAGGTGAAATGCAAATTTACTATGAAAGAGCAGATGAATGCAGGTGGTGTTAAATATCTAGTTGGACTATTGTTCATCATTGTCTTCTGTGATGATACTGGCTCGAATTAAAATCATTGTGTGCTTTGCAGTGTTTATAATTCAAAAATACAAGAACTGTCAGCAACCGCCTGCAACACAGGGAAAATGCACTTGAATTTAGATTTGCTACTTTAATACCACCTGTAGTGTTTCAGGGTCTTGCTCTGTAAGCATGTTTCTGCATTTTGAATAACTTTGTATCACTGAATACAAATGTAAAGATATTTATTTTTCATTTGGCAGCATAATAAAATTTATGGGGGGGAGAAAAAGAGACATAAATATAGATGCTAGTGTACAAATACCCACATGCCAAAGTGAACCAACTTGCATGTTCCTACAATTCTGCAACGTAAATTTGAGCTTGATCAATTGTCAAATTATTTTCGCTCAAATAACAGTTTTGACTGGTTACTTTACAACGGCACGCAGGCATCCAAAGTAACTTAAAAACTTTGAATGTTCAATGCTTACCAGAGGACATGTGGGTTTGTTCACTTTGGTAAGTGGGCATCCAACATATAAAACACACATTACTTGGTAATACAATATTTATCCCCATCGCGCATGGTGAGCAATAACAGCACAAGGTTTGCGTTACGTGCTATTCAAGACACAGTTGTATTTCACAGTACAAGCACATGCAAAGGATGTTTAAGTTGGAGCCTTATCCAGATGTGCAACACAACATAGGTCTATACCAATGGCTGAAAATACAAACGGCAACCCCTAGTCAAAGAACGGCATCTCCATGCTACGAAAGTGCAAAAATACTTTGACCTGCAGTATGTATGTACTGAACTCTGCACTGGGAGAAACTGTATACATGTCGTTTCTTTGTTCTAAAAGGTAGCTTACTCCAGAATACAGATATAAAAGGGCTTTAGATTCTGTAAACTTACTAAAAAGAGGTGTATGCAAATTTTTTTGCAGAAGAAAAAAAAACGTGTTGAAACAAAAAATTGCACTATAGGGGATTATTTAAGGACTAGGAATGGCAGCCAACTGTCCTGTAACAATAGCCATCCCATTCGACTGTTTAATCACAGTATTTATCAAGTTTTTAAGCTGTCAGTATTTGCATTAAATATTATGGTTTTGTGTTACACTTAATATAATTTAGAAGTAGCGTGGTTAAGTAGAACATTTTTTATTTTTTTATTAATCTTCACATCGGAAAGAAAATGCCACTGCTATTTCATTATTATGCTTTGTTACTTCAACAATTTTGTCTTGAGTGGTTTACAAGTACACATTTTATCCCCTTAGTGGTGTCCAACCTCATATGTTAGTTATTGTAACCCATTAAAAACAATAAAAATAAATAAATCACTAAACCTACAAAGTGTTATTCAAAGAGTTTTTGGAATGGCTACAGGATAGCTATCTCTGATCCCTCTAGATTGCTTGTTATGGAGGTGTCATCTACCACAACCAAACTACGGGAATGTACAAGGGTCAGACCCAAACTCCTCCACAATGTTTGTTGTGTGGGGGTGTGTGTGTGTGTGTATAAAGAGTTTTCAATTTGAATTGGCTTGACATGTCAATGCCAGCAAATCCTGTCATTTTAGCACAAAAATCTTGTTACCTTTTATTTTCTTTAACACTGGCCAGTGGTACCTTTTTTGTCAAAACTTCAATAAAATTACAATAAATCCGTGATCTACTGTACTAAACTACAATCTCTTGTAATGCATGTGAAATACGTACATGTGTAGGTATCTATCCATGTCCCAGAATGTAATTATTTTAATATTTAAGGAGCAAAACGTACAGAAACCAGCACTTTAATTATATGATAAAGACTTTAATAACCCTGTACAATAAAAAAGGCTGCACAACAACAAAGACACCCATATTTCCTGTTTCAAGTAATGCCCTGGGCTCTTGTTGAATGAACTACTTAACAACCCCCAGCTTGTCAAACCGAACAGTGTTTAATGCAGCGTTATCACAGCTTATAAATAGCAGAGCACTCCACAACTGCACTTCTGAAATGCCAGAGCAGACAAAAGCAAAAGGCCCGAAGAGAGGAGTGCCAAACATGTCAAAACTCACTGGAGCTTTTGCAAAACATGTGCCTACAGTATATCAATAAGAAAATGCACAGCAAACGCCAGCAAAAACACAGTGATGTCATAGGGGTAACAATTCTTCATGCGCTCTGTACTAGTTGGCAGAATTCCCTGCAGTAGCGGCTGCAGGATTTAATTCCTGGCTGGGCCGCAAATTTTCATAGACGGGCCGTTTCTCACTTAATGAGGTAAACGTAATTACTAATAGAAGTATAATATTAACATAAGAACCTATGCAATAGTCAGCGTGCCCGCAAACAGTCAAGTAAGATCAATTTATGCCTGTGCCCAAATTATTTTGAGAACCACTGCTCTATACTGTCAGAAATAGCACCATACTCTCCAAGAACGCACACTCTACCAAAACATTGACAGTCGGAAATCCTATTTACCACCAACAAGCACAGCAGCACAAACTCTGTAACGTTACCGAGCTACAAGTCACTACCATACAAAATTTCCGACAAAAGCTCTCAAATGTGTATTCGACTTCCCAAAATAAGCTTAAATTTAAAAAGCTCCCATACAGTGACTAAAAATGAATGTTAACACTTCCCCTTGTGCTTTATAAGCGTCAGTTATATGGGAACAAAAACAAAACAGGAACAGAGGCATGAGTTGAGCATAACATACAGTATATCTCAGCTGCATCAGTCAACTGGATTCAAAATTGATAAAATTAAATGCAGGTACTTACATTACTGGCGCATTTGTTGATTCGTCGGTTCTAAACGTGTCAGGACACTGCTAATGCGTAAGACACAAATATAGATATGGTTTACTGCAAAGTTAGCTAAACGTTCTGTATTATATTTCGTAGCAGACGCCCTTATTCAGGGCGACTTACAATTGTTACAAGATATCACATTTTTTTTACATACAATTCCCCATTTATACAGTTGGGTTTTTACTGGAGCAATCTAGGTAAAGCACCTTGCTCAAGGGTACAACAGCAGTGTCCTTCAACCCTCCAGTTAGGAGTCCAGAGCCCTAACTACTACGCCACACTGCTGCCCTGTGTAGGTAATTAGACAGCTAATTGCAAATGTACAGAATAACTAAACAGCAGCTGCACAAGCTGGTTGCTTGCGTGCCTTGCAATGAAAGAAAAGTTCCTGTATGTATGCTGTCGATGCGCTGTAATTTCGATACTATAGTATTGAAGACGTAACATCTCATATCTCAGCCGTCCAATCACCAATCTGTTTTTTTTCATAACCATGACAACGGTACTGTTGTAGGTGGGATGGATATATACTTTTGAACCACAAGGATGAGATAGACTTGCTGCAGCAGATTACATTCTGATACGGTTTGGTATGAAATGTTTTTAATTGTCAATCGCTAAATAACTGTGTGGGCCCATGAGCAAAATGGGTGGGCCCAGGCTCAAGCATAACGCCACCCCCGATTCCCTGTGGAGCGCTGCACTCAAAGGAGAAACGTGCAAACAGTCACCCTCCAGATTCAAAAAGTCCATTTGACGACCCATCGAAAAAGTACATCTCCAAATACAACGCAAGTTCCATGCATTTACAGGTTTTTTTTTTTCCTTCTCCCTTCACTTATCGATATGGCCACCTTCTTTCAGTTTGAAGTAGAAGAACTTTTCCAAAGTGTTGGCACACTTGCAGTACTCGCTGTCAGGTGGGTTGTACTCTCGACAGTTGGAGATGATGCGCTGCAGATCCGCGATGAACAGCTTCTTGGTCACGTAGTACCGGTTCTTGAGTCGCTCAGTCATCGTCTTCAGATCTGTATGAAAAAGGGCAGGCAGAGATTCGTGCAATCGGTTTATTATAAACATTATACCCACCTGAAAACAACGGGACAGATCGAGTACGTATGAAGGAGATCTTACCGATCGGAAACCGGATTATCTCGTAATAGTCTGGGGCTTCTGCCTTCTTTACTGGTTCCGTGAACGGCCAAGCATTAGGATGGGTCTACCCAAAATAAATAAAAACACCTTGTCACCCAAGGACCTTTCTTTGCAAAAATAAGCCATTTGGTGCATAGTCATGCCTTGACATTTCACAGCACTAGACCCCTTCGTCCAACATAACATCTCCTTTCCCATGGTCTAATGTGCTTTCTCCCAGCATATAAATTCTGAACGCAAGTCAATATGGAGCTGGTATTCAGTTTATCAATAATGTCCTCAAAATGACATCACGTCTCGTGTAGAAAATGCTTGGACAGAAATATTACCTTTGGCAATTGATTTGTCTGTTTGTACTTTTACAATGCCTGCTAAAGTGTATTATTAATTTTCAAAAAGAAAATTATACTAAGACTACATAGTTTAATAGAAATACACACACAGGGCAGAATACGTTTAATTGGCTCATTGCTTTACAGTACCTACCTTGATCTGCGCCAGCAGGTTTTTCAATGTGTTGTACAGCAAGTCTGGATCCTTCAACTCTTTACTGTATTAATAAAACAAATAAATAATACAAAATAGTAAGTGTGGTTGAAGCTTCACCTGCTCTTTAAATTTCGGAACAAGTGCACACAAGCATTTGGGAAAGGGCAGCACAGTACATTTTTACACTATCAAAGACCTCTGTAAGGACTCTAAAGTAGACTGCCTATTAACTTGTACAGCTGTAGACTGAATTGTAAAGACTATATCTCAGGGAAAACGATTTGCTTACCTTTTCTCCTTTCCAATAGGTTTCCATCCAGACTCTCCTGGAATTCAAACAAAGCTGTGTGATTGTGTGCATTAGGGCAGAAATTACTTGGGTTCTTTTAAAAGACTGCAGCACTTGAAACACCATTCCAGTGCTGAGGACTAAAACTTGCAGCTGGGAGTATTGGACTATTTTACCAATGCATATCATTAAGAAGGAGAGTCAAATAAAAAAAATAAAATGTACTAGACACATCACACATTTAAAAAAATAAGAGTTTAATACTTGATAACTGTTGACAACTCAAAAGCATGAAATTAAATGGTACTACCCCCACTTCCTGTTGCAAGACCACATCAATAAACCAAGGTACAGTATACTGAATCCATTCCTTACTTATACCAGGTATACTTTCTACGGGAATCTGTCTCACACCTTCCTTGAAGCAAGTCAGACCGGGATAAACCTTACGAATCTGCGTTTGTTTTCTTTCTATCAGTTTCTTGATGATCTGTAAAACAAGGGGTGGGGGGGGGGTCTGCTTAATTACATCTCTTCAAAAGCACAGACAATTGGGTATGCAAAACATTATCTTTCTGCCTAAATCCACATGACTGGGATAACCACTGCATTTAAAATAGTTGTTCTGACTGATGTGTCAATACCAGACCTCTTTTTGCTTTTTGATGATGTGCGAGAGTTCCGTGTATGGAATCCTCGGATTCAGCTCACATTCCATCAGGGTGGCACCTTCGTAGTCCTTAATGTACCCCAGATAGCGACTTTTTGGAACTTTTATATCTTTTGAAAACCCCTAAAAATAAAAAGGAAGAATGTGATTATTTTTGCAAGACAATCAAACCTATACCAACATGAGCTTGAGATATCGACTGATGATTTAAAACCAATGTTAAAAAAACAATTTGGTACCACTGTATTTTTACATCACAGAACAAAAGCCACGTAGCTCCTTGGGTTTAAGACACAGCTTCACACATCCCTATAAAGCACAGAAGCATCGCTCTAATTGCAGAGGGCAAGAGGAAAGGAGAACAGGGTTTTACTTGCAGAGATGCTGTACCTGTTTTTTGAAATATCCAATAGCGTATTCATCAGCGTACGTGAGGAAATACAAAATGCTGTGTTTTATGTGATACTCCTTCAGATGGTTCATCAAATGAGTGCCGTACCCCTGAAATGACAAGCACGATGCATCACTTCAAGGCTGCATGTCTGCGCTGTGAACTGCTTCCTCTCTGCTCGAGTCTCTTACCTTGACTTGTTCATTTGAAGTTACAGCACAGAACACAATCTCCGTGAAACCTTGAGTGGGGAACATTCGGAAACAGATCCCTCCAATCACACGGCCGTCTTTAATCAACGCCAGCGTTTTGTGTTTCCTGCGAATTGTAATATTAGAAGATAAGATACCAACCACCAGATTTTTGCTGTGCTCCACATTATCACAATAAGCAAAAAGTAATGTTCAGAATGCCACCCAGAACTAAAACGTCATTCATATATAGCTATACAACCAGTTTTTCATTGTCACATACACAGCCCCAACAGATAACATGATCCATACTGAATTCAGAAATATTTAAAAATGATATAGTTGATGTTTATTCAAGCTGCTTTGCATGATTTAGTTTACAAGCAGATCCATCCAGGCACTGCAGTACTTACGGGTCGAAAACAAGCCTGGTGATGTACTCTTTAGGCATTCTCGGGAGCTGATGGGAGAAGACATTCTGCAAACCGACTAGCCACATCAGGATCCTTTTATTTGATTTCTGAGACAGCGAGTTTCCTATCACGTGGAATTCGATTATCCCTCTCCTCTCTTCGAGACGAGCAGTTTCATCTCTTGCTGCATTCGCAGACAATAAGCTTGTCTTTAGGACACAAAACACACAAACATTAGCCAAATGTGGGACAACCTTCAGGAAAAGGGCTTGAAACCAGGAGGTTCCCGGCTCAAAACGAAGCTCAGCCACTGACTCACTGTGTGTGACCCCGAACAAGTCAGTGAACCTCCTTGTGCTCTGTCCTTCGGATGAGATGTAAAACTAAGGTCCTATTGGAAGTGACTCTGCAGCAGCAGCTATTGCATATTTCACCCCTTAGTCTAAGTCACTTTGCATAAAAGCATCTGCTAGCTAAATATTTTATATATATATCACACACACACACACACAAACTAGTGGTGCAACAATTAAATCGATGCATCAATTACTGATCATCTGTCCTTAAATTTCCTGAGCTTCGATTACATATTGGTGAATCGATGCATCAAATTAGAATCCAGTTTGAAGTCTCGTGTTGCCGGTTTGCATTAAAACCTTGAGTGTGTGAGAAAGCGCTTCTTTTAGTGCTAGTAGATACACAACGTCAACGTGTTGCTAGGACAAACACTTTAGGTCTCTACATTCGCGTCGGACATTTCCCCGTGTAAATTTGCGAGTCTGTGCATTTTTTTGCACTAAAAAATAAAGTGACAGGAACACAGCATATCTTTTATGTTGTGCGTAATAATTTAAAGAGAACGCCAATACTAAATCTACAGACTACCTTCTTTTGTTTCAAAAGCATGTTGTGTTTGAATTTTATGGCAACATTACATACAAAGAACTGAATTTAGTACAGTAGTTCAATTTGTCAGGATTTGTGAGATTAATTAAAATGTTTTGCTTTGGGCATAAAGTGTTAACACTAACGAAAAACTATAGTTCAGATAAATATAAATGACTTCTGTTAAAATATAGTACTTTTTATTAATATTACAATGTTAAAGGACATCCGAAGAGGACACACTCTTATTTTCAGTTAGCTCAAGTCTTTTTGTTTAACTATTATGCACAACAGTGTTTTTAGTTACTGGTTCTTCTGTTAATAATCTATGCTCGATTATCGTTGATAAATGCCTATACAATAAATAGAGTATGGAATCAGGTTGCCGATTGCACCACTAATACATACACACACATAAGTTTGTTATAGCACATGGAATGAGTAATGCAAAATATGCAGCAGAGATATAAAAACAGACAGCCGGCGTAATGTTCTGAGCCTTATAATCCTTTCAAAACTAACAAACCTCAGGGCCCAGCATTGCAGCAGGGTCAGTAATCGTCATCATCACTTCGTTCACCAGCTCCATTGGAATATCCCCCATCACACGGACCCTTTTTGCATCCTCCAAGGTCAGAGTTTCAGGCAGTTTCCTTTTCTCTCCTAAATAGAGACATCAAAGCAATAAGCATCACTGTTGATGTTCAAAGAGAAAATGCATGCGTTTATATCAAGATTTTGCATAACAAATTTTTCATATATAAACGTCTCTAATGTCTCTGCTTGTGGGTTTGCTAAGAATAACCCATTTATACCTGGCACTGGTTCAGAAACCACTGCATCAAGTGTCATGGATACCAGCGAAGAGCTGCTGCTCATGCTTTTGGTGAACGAAGAGGCACTGGGAACTGCCACCGGGCTTAAAACTGCTGGAAAGAAGGCATATTCATTAAGGAACAAAAAATAAATAAATAACAAGCATATATAATAGGCACACACAACTGCTATACAGAAATTCATATACTTAAATTAAAAAAATACCTGGCTGATGTCCCAGCTGGGCTCCCTCTGCTGCAGGCATTGTGAAATCAGATTCCCAGATTGGAGAGTTCTCCCCATAAATCTCTTCTTCTAACATGGAAAGAAACCTGACACGTACACAGCTCGTTAGGAAACGCACTGCTGAAGATAAAGCACGTGTCTTGTATTCAAGAATTCATCCAATTTAAAGCTTAACATGAAAAAGTGGAGCTTTGCGTGCCAAACAAATACAGCTAAAACTGGAAATGAACGAACAAAAAAAAAAAAAATCAAGAGATCATCTTTGCTCTTGCTGTACTAACCTTTCCACTCTACAATGACAGACCAGCAACAAAACAGCTCTGCATCCTTACTTTGGGAAATGAGTGAGGATAAGAGTGCGTTTCTCCGGGACCAGCTTGTCTTTTTCCACTCTGAACTTCTCCAGCAGCTGTCTGCGGGTGACTGTGAAGATGGACTTGAGGAGGCTCCTTCCGAAGACCTGTGTGGTCTCATAGCGGGGCAGGCTGTCACAGCTCTGAGGGACGTGGCAGTAACACAGCCACCTGCAATTCAACACAGGGGAGGGAAGCTTGCGTTTCAACGGTGCTGCGGTAACTATGAGGAGGATGAAACTGTTAAGATATTGCTTAGTCCATATAAAAACGGCACACTCAAAAACAGCTGTTTGGTTTTAAACCCGAGCCCTAGCCCATTTTTTTCTTTTAATTCCAGGGTGGCGTTTTCTGGTACCTGGTGTAATTCACTTTGTAGGCTGCCACGTCATCGTTCTGGGACCGCTGGCGAAATTGCGAAGGGGTTTCCAGCTTCCAGTAATTGAGGCACAGCAGAAACATTTTTGACAGTTCGTACATTGTTTGCCTCTCTTTTGGGGGAAGGTGACTAAACTTGTACTGCACAAAGTTTAAAACTCCCTGCAAAACACAACAGATGCACGCCAAATCAGCCAAAGAACGGTAAATTGCACAACATGGTGAATCAGTGAAGGGTCCTTAAACACGGTAAAGTATAGTATATGGTTCCCTGTTGACATGGCCACGGATTAACTGAATTTGGAATGGAAATACTAAAAGAAATTTAATACATAAAATGACAAAAGTCCAATGTCTTCAATTGAACAAGGCTTCTACAGGGATGGAAATGACTCCTATTGTTGGTTTTACTATGAGTTTAAGACACACCTGAGCTTGTTAACTATACACAGGGGTTGAAACTGCTATGCAATATGAGTCTCATTTCCATCCCTGCTCTATTCCATGCAGCTCATTCAAAAAACAAAACAAACTGGCTTTCCAATTGTGGGATGATCAAAAAACAGATTGGGATTTTACCTGTTCAATGTTTGGCTTCTCGAACGGAGGGCTGCCCAGAGATCCCTCTACAACAGGACGGCTCATCTGTAGGATACATTTCCTCAGCAGCTGGAAAAAACGCAAAAAAAAGAGATGGAAGAAACATCCAACCCTCACATTATACTAAACAAACAAAAAAAGGTGAACCATCACTTGAATTTGACTTTAAAAAAAGGGCAAGAAACCAAAAAGAAAACCTGCTTTCCTTCAGTGTTTTTTCTTACCTTAAACAGGTAGAAGTAAACCTGTTTTGTGTCGGTATCTTCTTCCTTATGAACAGACATAAAGAGGTTCTCCACATCCACCACCATCCCTAGCAGCCGATTAATCTCGTCTTCGGACACATTCTCCAAGTGGGAAACGTGATCCGCTTTCGAGTCAAGAGAATGACAAAAAACGGTAAATGCTTTTTTCTTCTGTATAAGATAAACAACTAATATCCACTATTTGAAAGTTTACACTGAAGCAACTGAAGAGCTGATGAGTTCCCTCTTAAAAGCTAGGGAAAACAAGCGAATATTTGTAAAACAACAACAAAAATAATTCTTGCAAATGAATCGTTTCAAAGTTCAAATCGTGCCCAATGGGCAGCTATAAAATCTTACCTATACCGATACACAACACATGCAAAAGCATAAAAGCACATTTAAAATCAGGACTTACGTGAGGATGATACAATCATAATGAAAGACTGCGTGCAAGTCTTGCACAAAAAAAGGATGAAGGGTTATGCTTGAATGATGCAATAGGTGCATGGATCATACAAGGAATACAAAAATACGACTGACAGAGATTCAGCAAGCTTGCATGCATGAAGTCTTGCTTTAAACTTCCATTTTATAGTCGTGCATGTTTTGCTTGATCTTTGTCATTTTTTTGGTACATTCAGGAACATCCCGCAAAGTCGGTAAGATTCAATACCTAGAGTGTGTCCGCAGCTACGGCACTGCTCGCTGAGTCTCGCCGCCTGCTGCTGCAGGTCCATCCTGGGGGCTGTCGGAGGATGCGGGTTTTTCCAGCCGTTACATTTGCAGGAGTCATTGGCCTTCAGTGGGGTGGGAGCGCAATTTAACAGTTAGACATTCTGACACGCATACTTGTGACATGCAGTGCATGTTAGTTTACTTTGGCATGATTGAATTTCTCTTTCGAGGAGATTTGAGAGGGTATGTGAACAGAACTGTCTTTGTCATTTTCGGTATTGCGCTGTGATTCAGTCCGCATGCATTGTAGTCACAACTAGCCGACAAAAATGACAATATGGGTACTAACATTTGTTTAATTAAATTCCTGATCATTTTTAGATACCATGGTCTCCCATTTATCGTGCAGTACTAAAAAAAAAAACGCCTTTAACTGTGCAGTTATCTTTAAATGTCATTCATTGTTTGCTGAAAAAAAATATGCGAATTTGCATGCATATACTTTGAGACTGCAGTGCTTATGAACATAAAGAATAAAGCGTTCTTTGCAGGACGGGATGAAGAACGCCTCGCATTTCTGCCACTTATGTTTGTAATGGATTACCTTGCAGGCTGAGAACACGCCGAGTTTTTCCAGCTTCTTCGCCCTCGGGAAAACTCTGACCTGCGCCTTCTTCTGACTAGCTCTCTGCTGCTGGCTGAGACCAGGCCTGGCAGGGTCGCTATTACCTGACCCGGACCCCGAACCAGAATTCGGGTAGGACACTGTTGAATTGCCGGGCTGGGGCTGTTGAAGCCGGGGTTGTGAGGAGGCCTGCGCCGCCACGTCCGCCATAGCAACCAGGTCTTTCAGCGTATTGTCAATAAAGTTTATTGCGGACCTGCTGGCAACATGTTCTTTTAAATAAAGACTCTTGAAATGTAGTGCGCACGCGTGGCATTTGGTTATTGTAATAGCTTATGAGAGCCGAGCATTTTGAAGTAAAAAATAATTATATATATAATATACATGAAAAAGTGTTTACTCACTCTCTCTCTATATATATATATATAATAAAAATAAAATAAACACGTTTGCATGTCGATATTTGATAAGTAGCACCCAATGCATAAAGGATGTGTCTATTAAATTACTAGTTTAAATAATAATACATATTTAATGTTAGTATGTTGCAGGTCATATTAATAGGTCATAAACCCTATGAATTAATAAGTGATTTTATCACACCATGGAGTCAGGCCTAGATTATAAAGACGAACAAAAAAAAAAAAAAAAAAAACTTATTCTTAAAATACTTTCACAGAACGAGCCGCTTCTTGTAAATTTTGAACAACTACTGTATGTAAATGTACGTACGAGATAGTATGAAAAAAGTCAAGCATGTGTTTACGTCCTATGTCTTCTATATTCGTTGCTCTAAGAGATTTCATTGACGTGGAACGTCAGTCATATCAGTTGTCCACCGTCCAGGGATGGAGCAGGAGAGCAGGGCTAAGAATGGCCGAACACGACATGCGTATCCCCGGAATATACTTGACAAATAACCTTCAATAATTGGGATGTTGATCTCAAAACATTATGTACCTATTATTAATGTATGTTGCTTTCAGGGATTCTTCAAGACACGTCAAATTATTGATTTTATTCAACATGTAAAGCGCGTGCGAATTGCTGCTAAAGTAATTGAATTGTTTTGCATGCTAGTTAGTAAAAGTACACGTGTCCAGGGGCCGGAATTACTTGGTTCGTTTCCATCAGTTACAACTTTAACCACAAGAGACTTCTAAAATTCTTTAGAATTACAGAATTGCACAATTATTACCATGTAACATTTCAGGTAATCCGATTTTAAAACACGTTGAGCAGAACCTTCCAATACCCATCCCTAATAAGAAGTCCAAAACCTTTTCATTTCATCGTGGGTCATAGCCTTGATTTAAAACCAATCCCTCAATGCAGCAGGTCAACACCCTGACACACACGTGAATATAGAGAGCCAGCTCAGCCAATATCGTGGTTATTATACAATGCTAAACATGTTCACGATGTAGACAATGTATTTGATTTCTGCCTTTTATTTTCTTAGCTGAGACTTCCCTGAACAATGCTTTTGCATTTACTTTTGCAAATCCTCATTAGGATCATGCTGGTTACATCACATAGCAAAGCTGTGATTATAATTAACACTGCGTTACTATGCAGCTGCTCCAATCTTCTTAGGCTCAGTACACTTGAAACATCAGCACAGGTAGGAGTGCAAAACGAGAAGCGCCTGTAAATTAGGATTACATTGGCAATTCCAATATATCAGACATTAAACACATGCCAAATTCTGCATGTCAGTGCTCAAAATTGAGGAAGGGGGCTTATCGCTACAGTTTACCATCCAATTGAGAAACTTGTATGGACATTCATGAACTGAATGGAAATGCACACATATCTCTGCAGAGGGATATGCAGTATAGTACTCAACTGTGGATGCCATTGGATACATGCAATCACTTAAACACCTGTCTGGATGGTACAGGTTGTTCCAATTAAATTGCACATTTCTTCTTGCAAAGCATCGTGTGGAATCCCACATAGCACCATAATAAAATACAGTATTCAATCCACTCCAATCCATTTTCAAATGCAGGTAGATAATGCACGTCAATATACTCAACAACACTGCTTTAATACCTCCCTCCATATTTATTTGTAGAATTACAGACTTTTAATTTTCATTTGTATTCCCCCCTCCCATTACGACAGAATGCTAGCCCCTCAGACTAAACACATTCTTCCAAACTGCTTTTCTTCACCGTACTTACTGTACACTCAAATCTGACAGGCTGTTTGTGCTAGTCATTAATACAATTAGTGACATCACAGCATTGGTCAAAAGACTAAACAATTCATAAAAGACGTTTTTTTTTTCCTTTTCTGTGAAGTCAACTTGATTCATAGCAACAGTGCATAAAGACTGTAAAAAGTAACAAAAAAAAAAAAAAAAAGTCATGCTATTTATCACAAAATCAGATGACACTATTGGGAAGGTACTGTATTGACAATAGTAATTACTGATTGATTACATGCTGAAGAAAACACATTTAAAAAAAAAAACCCAATCCAAAACTCAATTGTGTGACTTGGTAAAAATTTTCAGACTTTTTCTCTTTTCCTCATAGATCCCAAATGTTACACTTAATGCCAAAATTACTGACTGGTAAATAATGACTGTTAATATACTATGTATATACTATAGTTTTGCTTTACATACATGATTGGAACACAGTATAATGTCAAAGCTAATAATTATATCCTGTATTGTTTGCTTCATAATAATAATAATAATACAAATAATAATAATAATAATAATAATAAATCTACAAGATTGCCAAGTCTGAAAGGGAAAGAGTACCACCCTGACCCTTAATTGGAGGGGGGCGGGGGTGAATAAATCACTACATGCATCCGCCACCGGAAGAGAAGGCAAGAGCAGAAGTTCATATAATATATTAAAAAAGTGACTTAAAACATAAAATTGAATTAGTATTTGTACAGAAAAAAAAAGATGACGACGTGGTGGAATAATTCCTCCAGCCTATGATCAAAGAGAAATCAAAAGCAGCAAAAAAAAAAAAAAAACACAACAAAAAAAAAATAGTCAGCTGCTTGGTCTGTTAAGTGCGATTAGTTAGAATGGATTTCAGTTGGATTTGTTTGTTGTCGTTGTGTTTCTCTCTCTCTCTCTCTCTCTCTCTCTGGGATGCCTGCTCGGTTAGGGGCTGCAGCACTGGCTCCGGCTTTGTGGACTACTGTTCTCTTGTAGGTCCACGCCTCGAGATCGGCTCGCTGTGCCAGTGGCACTCTGGGGCTCGTTCTTGGGCAGCTTCTTGGCTACAAAGTGGAAACAAAAACATAACAGCGACTCAATCAGTCAAAAACACAAGGGGTTGAATACATCAGTGTAACAAATGTAGCAGAATGCACAGATACTATACAGCTAGTTTATGCCTCAAGAACAGGAGGCGAAATTAATATAGATTGATAAAATGTGATGCGGTTTAAAGGTGGTTCTAGAACACAATCTGCTTTTGTAAGAATGCATTTTGCAACAGATTTCCCTGACAAGGCTCTCAACACTACTGGCATTTGAGAAGTTTCTCTACAATTTAGAGAGGATACTGTACCTATGGCCATAAATATTTCATTGACGTTCATTGCCGTCTTTGCAGAAGTCTCCATAAACAGCAAGCTGTTGTCATCTGCATACGCCTGCGCTTCCTGAACAAAAGAACCAATAATATTGGGTCAGATGTATTCATAAGATATGAAGCCAATAACGATGCACATTTTAATGAAACCAAAAAGATGTCTAACAGGTTTACCTGGAAATCCACGGCTCGCTTGTTTGCAAGGTCAGCCTTGTTGCCTGCCAAAGCGATCACTATGTTAGGACTGGCTTGTCTCTGAAGCTCCTTTACCCAGTTCTTAGCTCGTGTAAATGTATCCTAGAAAACACACACACACGAGAACAGAGATATTTATTTAAATCTTTATTTAACCAGGAAAGTGCCATTGAGATTAAAATCCATTTTTCAAGGGAGACCTGGTCAAAAATCGATACAAACAAGAAACAAATTACAAGAAACAATTTAGGAGCATCGGACAAGGCAAAAACACGTCTTGGCTACACACATACTCTAGTCAAGTCTGATTACAATTGACTATCAGATTTCAAGATATTATTATTATTATTACTATTATTATTATTATTATTATTATTATTATTACTACTACTTGCAACAGTTGCTGTATGATCTCATCAACAGGAGATTTAACTTGTTTATCAAATTGCCATTTGTATTCTGATGCGTTCTTTGAATACGTACTGTGTTAGTGATGTCATAAACAACGATGGCAGCCTGAGCCCCTCTGTAATACATCGGCGCCAGGCTGTGATATCGCTCCTGCCCGGCCGTGTCCCAGATCTCAAATTTTACCGTTGTGTCGTCCAAACAGACCGTCTGTGTGAGGAAGGCAGCTGAAAGAAAACCAAATGCCATTGTCAGTCAAAGGGGCTATTGTTTGGTCTCTTGCTAA
Organism: Polyodon spathula; assembly: GCF_017654505.1. NCBI lineage: Eukaryota > Metazoa > Chordata > Actinopteri > Acipenseriformes > Polyodontidae > Polyodon > Polyodon spathula. The sequence continues at coordinate 2,423,912 of NC_054561.1, forward strand.
CTTTTTTTGGGACTACAATTGCTTAATTAGAGACTGGTAGAAACCCTGCTGAATGTTTGGTCTTTTTCAGCTTGCATGTTGTAAATCACAACAGACATCCTGAGTGGTGCCCAAAGAGCAACTCCATTTTAGTTCACTTGCACTGTTAGTTGTTAAATTGTGGGATTCATTCAAGCAAGGTACCGTTACTTTCAGTTGCAGTTCCTTTGCAATTTTAGAAGAACTGTTTTTTTTTTTTTTTTAATTCAAGTCAACTTAACACAATTTCAGTTGCTTACAGTTAACAATCCTACCAGCCACATGTTAGTATCACAGGAGTTTTATTTTATTTTTATTTTTTTTTTTTTTAATTTAGTAGTCACCCATTAACTTTTACCCTGTTTTTCTCCCAATTTAAAATATCCAATTTTATTTAGGCTCAGCCCACTGCTACCACCCCTGCGCTGACTCGGGAGCGGTGAAGACAAACATGTGCTGCCCTCCAAAGCGTGCGACGTCAGCTGACCGTTTCTTTTCACTCTGCAAGCCCGCTATGCAGCCACCTCAGAGCTACAGCGTCGGAGGACAACACAGCTCTGGGCAGCTTACAAGCAAGTCCACAGACCCCCGGCCCTCCCTTCCCGGGCAACACTCAGCCAATTGTGCTCTGCCCCCTGAGAGCTCCCGTCCATGGTCGGCAGTGGAATAGCAAGGCCTCGAACTGGCGACGTCCAAGCAATAGGGCGCTTCCTGCACTCCACACAGCGCGCCTTCACTGGATGCACCACTTGGGAGCTCCATAAGGAGGTTTTAAATATGAAATGTGACAACCTGGATTTCAAAGTGTGTCAACAGCAATTACATAAACATAAAACCATTGCATGTACCCATCAGAGTAAAAATGGGAGTCAAATGCTGTACCATGACCTAGACGGCTTGATTTAAAACTAAGGAATTTTAAAAAAACAGCTGATGGAGCAAAGATCAACCAGCCAGTTAACGTTTTAGGTAATGCACCATTGCATTTAAAAAGTTAATACAGCAAAGTGAACCTAATCTTTTATAACTGGCATTTTCAGCAACTGCAGTCACATGCTCTGTTCATGATTGAGCATGGTAGCATACATTTCATCCCACTGCTGAACTAACTGCAATCTTTGACCTGCTGACAATACGATCAGACAATAGAACTGCTGACTGCTTTCCTGTTTCCTTGGCAAGGAACAACCGGAGTTTCCTTTCACGGATATGCACAGCTACGATCTCGGCTGCTCTTTCACACAGTTTAAACAAGCATGTGTATATCCTCTTCACTGAAGACACTAGCTTACCACCCAGTCTCAGTTCCAGGAACTCCACATCCTTTGGAAAAAGTAGGACTGCACAGTGCAGCAGAAAACACAATTTCATGGTCTTAACAGTACAGATTTTAAGGCATATTTAAACACAGGCCACTGTTTCGAAGACAAAAATGACTGATCGGAAACAAATTAACTTTGAAACAGCAGCAGTTTATATATCAGTAACAGTGAGAAGTCACCAGCAGCAGTTTTTGAGATGTGTTGTTTACCCTTTGACATCAGATCTCATAACAACCCACATGCACAGGGAAGTGGTTTGGTAGAAACTGAAGCACATTTTCAGCCTGGATCGCATTGAGCTGTATAACAAAATTTAAAGAGAACACAAACCAAAAACAAACACAAACAGTCTGATCACTGTAGCACAGCAAAAATGTGAGATAGCGACAGAGCACACAGTCCCACCACCTTACCCCCGATTGTGCTTTCTTGGTACTCGTGGAACTGTCCCTTGACGAAGCGCAGCACCAGACTGGATTTGCCGACAGCAGACTCCCCGAGGAGTACCAGTTTGAACTGGCAGATTTTGTTTCCAGGAGCCGGCCCGTTTGATCGCGCCACGCCTCCCCGACCTGCCATGGCCAAAGTAAAGTGCAGGAGCTCCTTCAAACAAAGAACGCTGGATGTCCAGGAGGACTGGGAACACAGAGCAAGGCAGGGACTCTGAGGCAAGGAGAGCGAGCGAGCTCCACCGGAAGACCTGGGAAGTAAAGAAAAGAGGGGTAAGTATCCCAGTGACAGCCTTGAAGTTTTGGCGAGTGAAGCATTTGAATTTGCACCTGATGTGCTGATCTGGTGTTACCTTGCAATAAATAATGTACCACAGAAAAGTGTTTTGTTATACGTGGTAATGTTAACCTCAATACTGCTTGGATTACCAAAGATGTCAATTTGCAAACAGCTAATACAGAAGGTCATGTTTTATTTCCAGCTTTCACTCAAGCCAGAACATTCTCCAAGGGTTATATTTATAATGCTTTAGATTTCACTGGTAAAACAATGCACGCCAGCTCACATCTTCATTGGAAAAATGTTGCAGTCATTTAAAATCTGTAATGCATGTCATTCCCTTTTTCTGCATTGGAATGAGCTTTGGTGCTACAGAAAAGGAAAAAAACAAAAAAACGCGTGACTAAATGCTGAGGAAGCTACTGTGTTTATTCATGGTCAGATTAATACAGCTGGTCCACCCCCATATCAGTGCTGACTAAAGGAAACACAGCAGATATGCACACTTCATCACCCAGGCAGCTGTTCAAACCACTGCTGTTGCACCGTCCAAAAAAACATATCTGTTGTACACTTACAGTAGCATCCAATTAGCATGGCCCTCAACACACAACACAATCCCCAAGTGGTATTTTTGGATGTCTGCATGCATGCATGCATCAAACGCCAATAGATTTATTTTACACTGTTGTCTGAGGAGCATAGGCAAGGTAGGGATGGAAATAAGGCCCCCACTGCAGAGCAGTTTAATCCAATCCTAGTTTTGCTATGAGTCTGATAAGACACACCCAAGCTTGTTACCTAAACACACTGTTGCTAATCAAACTTGTATTAAAACTTGGAATGGGTGAAATTGCAATGCAATTTGAGTCTTACTTCCATCCCTGCAAGGTACTGTATCAAACCCCTCAGAGCAGAATTATGATGCTTAGTTTAAGTAACAGCCTGTTAACTCCTGTTGCAATCTCAGCCCATTGCAGACTTCTCCATTAAAAAAAATAAAAAAATAAATAAAAAAATTAGGACCTGTCAAGTTCATGCACTGCTGGCTTCAATTAAGACAGGAGGAAACTACAGTAAGCTGCAAAGCAGCAAACATTAGGAGACAAGGACGAAACCAGCAGAACCGGCAGAGACAGAGATTCTATTAAACCAACAGGTTTTTAAAATAGCAGTGACAAACAGCAATAAGGGAAAATGTGAATTAGCAATCAACCCTACAACATTCCTTTCACCCACTCCAACTGAACTGAACTGACAGGATACTAATAGCAGCTGATTAAAACTGCATAAAAACGATGCACAGACTTGCATCATTAGCATGGGTAAGGAACGGTTAGCCACGTTGTCTCAAAGTCGTTTTTACCAACGGGAGAATCCCCCTATTATTCTGACAAAGAATCTTGGAGCTAAAACAATGAATTTCTATTATCTGACCTAGATAATGCATCACTTCACCCGATTTCATGGACATTATTTTTCATTAGCATAACTACTGTAGTCTTGACATTTTCATGCTTACAGCTATAACAGACGGATAATACATTCCAGTTTGCACGGAAATATTGTGCTGTAGCATTTTAATGAGATTCTTTGTGTCGGAGACTGAAAGTGGGAGTAACATTTATATATTTAAATATCACAAATCACAGGCAAGACATATCTATTTTACAGAAACTGTACTGTAATGTTGTTTCAGTGAAATTCTTTGGGTGACACAGAAGACGACAACGCGAGTTAAGAAAACCTACCTACCTAGAAACAGGATTTATGACACACACACACACACACAGCTTAACGTGAGCATTCATGATGGATTTAAAAATACAGAAAGAAATACTGCCTGTCATTTAAAATAATCTACTGCTCTACAGCTTTTAACCTAATTCTCTGGACAGAAGGCTTAAATTGCTGTCCCTATGGATCAAAAATGTCATTCTCATCCAAAATCACAAAAGTTAAAATTATACCTTCATGTCTTCATTCAATGCAATTCTATCATAGACCAAAAACTTTGTATGAAGCAAAATGCATGCAATTTTACTGTTAACATGGGCCCAATTCAATTTAATTGAATGTTTGATGGGAATTACAGCTTTAATTTGGTTCCTGATGATTCCTCCCCATACAGTAGTTGTCCCATTTCAGGAGGGACCATGATTCCTATTCTTGTTGGCACATGCCAAGATATCTCATAAGATTTAAATGTGCAGCTAGAACAACTAATGCAGCACACGTCAATGCACGCACCATCATTCTTTTTTGTTAGTGTGATGAACACTGTACAGATAAACATAATTCTGCCATGATTGGTATTTCCTTGGACTGATTATACACACAAAACAGTATGAAGCCAAATTTTCATACAGACTAGCTGTAACATCTCTCTGAGATAACATATCTGTTTAAATACCAAGAGAACTCATGTTATGGTAGAGAAAAAAATTAAACAAGATGGTCTTATCAGTGTCGCCACTCTCTAGTTTTAGTTCCTGAAAAAAAAATTTATTTATAATATTTTTTTATCTATTTTTTAGAAAATCTAATATATATATATATATATATATATATATATATATATATATATATATATATATATATATATATATACACACACACACACACACACACACACATACACATATACATAAAGTCACACACACTGGCTACTTTATATACTATAAGAACAAAAAACAAAAAAGTTTAGAAGCTCAGAAAAAAAAATGATTTAATGAAGATCTTTAGGAGGGGAGAAAGCAGTTCTGTACTAGTGATGCTCATGCTATGTAACCTGTTTAGTGTTACTCTGATCAGACAGCATGATGACCACAATACAATTTCTTAAATCATTCAAAATTACCTTTACTTTCTCTGTGCAGTTACCCTTGTTTTCAGTATTTACAAAGTGCTTTGTGAAGGTGTTCCACGACGAAAGGCGCTATATAAGATAAAGACTGACTGATTGATTTACCCCCCACCCCCACCCCCACCTCTACTCTTAGCCCTGTCACTCTGAAGTGTCAACAGTGCACCCTTCAAAGCTGACTGCAGAAATCTACTGGGCTCTTAAAGCATGAAATCAGTCAAGGCACAGAAATTCAACATCAAAAATACAGCAAGAAATGACCGGAAATCAATTCAAATACAGAAGCTGTAGTCTGTCGAATGAGGACAGCAAAAAAAACAACACGGTACAAGCCAGTACAAAAGCTGGCATGCAGTGGCACTTTAATGAACATAGAGTACTGTATTTTTTTTATTGATTAACGAGCCTGACTGCTAACAATGTGGTCACAGCTTACAAATGGTTCCCAGAGGTTATCAACAGGGTACAGAATTGCTGCAGGAAGGCATTTCCACTCAATTTTCTATACCGAGTGTTCTACAGAAGAAATTGATTGCATGGGTTACCATTTGGTTTCTTACTGTCCAGACACCCATTATTGGACGGCACAGCTCAAGGTTCAGCTATTGGGTTTGAGCTGGCGCTTGATTTCTTGCTTGGAAATTTCCTCTTTCGTTTTCCTGCATTGTGTTGGAGGATTTAACCTTGCTGCTGTCTCCAATACTTTCCTGTTTCCCTGTTTTGCCAAGACCACCAGGTAACAGAGGCTTTAGTTCTGAAAAAGCCTACCACGGTAAAAATACCTCAGGCTACTTATAGGTTGGTGGTTGAAAAAATAAATTCCATATTCCATACACTATCAACATTGACATGCTGTATGTACCTCAAATTTCACCCACCACATTGGTATTAGGATTGAAATTGTGAGTATTATTCCCCAATACTGGCTTCTCTTTCCGAGTGTTAATTCCTGTGTTGTGCCACTGTGCAGAAGTTCCAAAAGTCAAGGACAATACTCTAGTGCAGACTTGGTATATTTCATGCTAATAAATTATTAGTAAAATAACAGTACCATTAACTACATTAGGAGGCTAAAAGCCTTTACTGTTCAGATTTTCTCTGGACCTCTTTCTTGCACCTCAAGTTTTGTGGAAGTGTTGCTTTAGCCACCACAAGGACATACCTGGATTAATATGCATTGCAATGGGAATCGCTGGTATGAGTTTCTATTGTTTTTTTTTTATTTCCTAGTCTCTCCTGGTGGCAGGCTGGTACAGCTATAAAACTTAAAACTGGCAAGATGCAGCCATCTGATCTAATGGAAACAATTCCTTTAGCAATTGTTAAGTAGCATGTAAAACACAAGTTTTAAAAGCAACCCCGCCACTATGGGACAGCAGTCTAAGCATACAAAGCCAAACAGTAAACCATTTAATTAAGTGACTTAAAAGAGAAAAACAAAATAAAGAAAAATCAATGCTTGTAGAATACCACCAATTTCTTGGTCGCCTTGACAGGGCTGTGTCCACACAAAACAGCATTCTATCCATTCATAACATTATATTAATCTCACACTTCCAACAGGTTGTGCTTTAGTTTTTATACAGAACTAAACTGATAACCTAGGCAACCATAAAGAGACAGACGCCTGGAATAAAAGTTAGGTTAATAATTTAAAGACTTTAAAATGCAGTAGAAAAGGGGGAGGGGGGTGAAATTCCACCCCTAGACCTCTTGGGATTGGACAAAAGGATAAATGCCTACATTAATAATGCATGAACTACAGTAAGGGTGTGGCCTGAGATGAACAAATAAATCTAGAACTGTTGTCTGCAATCTCAATAAATATGATCATTATTCTACCAAGGCATCCACACCATACCGAGCTGCCATCGAATTAAAATGAGCTGAAGCCTTTTAATATTACATCACAATCAAGAAACAACTCGGAACACTTTGCAGAAACACTACTGTTGTATTACAAATGCAATAGCTTCAGTGTGTTATGCTGAACAACAACAACAAAAAGGTTCTTGCCCAATAACTTTACAGGTCTGTGTGCTGAAAGTTCAAGTATATATATATATATATATATATATATTATATATATATATATATATATATATATAAAGTCAGCAGCGATTAGTGGAAAGTTTAAAAGGATAAGGAAGAAATAAAGGAAAAAAAAACAAAAAACACTAGGCTTACCTTTTTTCAAAGGCCAAGTATAATTTTTAAAAAAGCCACCACCACTTAAGATCCTATTAGCTTTTTACTACATAAAAAAATAAACAATGATCTTGTGAACTTGGCGATGGTACCCTTAGGGCAACACACCCATAGAAAAAATTACAAAACCTGTGCACACCTCCCTTACATAAACCCGCACTGCTAAGTCATAGCTTTGGTATTGGTGTATAGGCAGAGTTTCCAGACAACACAATTTACAGGAAACAAACAAGCCTGTATGCCGGCGATTTCCTTGTAACCTATTACAAAGCAACAGAACAACTCAAAAGAAGAAATCTAAAAAAAAAAAAAAAACACACAACATTAAATAGAGAATAGTTAACCTGTGATTTAAAATAACCTAATGTATTTATTGTATTAGTGACTCAAAAAAGATAGCTGCACTTGATCATTCTTTTATAAGTCTTGCCTGCCGCTGCCCCACACTCCAAAACTATAAAGCATATACCTCAGTACTTTGGAGGGGGGGCTGACGAGAAACAATCTACGTTTGTTTTGATTCAACATTGAGCACAGGTCACCTTTTCAGGGATTGCTGGACAATGAGAGGAAACAAACAGAACATCTAAAGTTAGCTTTACTGTGCAAATACAGATAGGTTTAAAATGAATCTCTAACCTGTATCGGCTCCCTGCAATTCAGTTTCACATTCGTAAATGGAGGGGAAACTCCAAACCAATTTACTTTAACTGATACATTGTGCAAATATTATCCAAGGTGGACATGTTATGCTTCCCTCTCCTTGGCTACTTTTTTTAAATGTTAAATCTAAATCTTCATTAATCTAATTCACCTTTGACCATGACTAACCTTAAGCAATTCATTAATATCTCATTTCTGTCCATATGTCTAATTTTGAGCAAGGAAAAATTGTATATTTAGTAAAGCCTGAATAATCACGAGAAGCATACATGAACTGACCTTATAAAAATATATAAACATTGAAAGGTTGTGGGTTTGTTTTGCATTACTGTCAAAATGAAACCTTGGCGCCATCTAAACAGTCTATATCACATGGTTTTGACCAGTTTTATCATTGCCTTACCAGAACTCAGGAGTTGCCCACTGCAGCATACACACTACAAAGGCCGATAGCATTTTATCATTCAGAGGTTCTAGAGGCAGTGACTAACCATGCTGATGTGTGGCAATAAAGCGTGACATTTACAGCTTGTTCAACGCACCACAATTAGCCCAGAGGACTTCTGTATATGTTTCTTCTGAAGGAAACAATGACCTGTCCTAAATGGTAGAGAAAACCCCACAGGGTTATAAACAATCTTACTGACTGGGTGAAGGCATGTTAAGACTGTTCAATTTTTAAAGAGATTCCCGAGGTCTCTCCACCTATACAGTAAACTGATCATTTACAACATGACCTTAATGAACCAGATAAGAAAATAATCCCATCAAACCAATACAAACACAGGCGATTTATTACCGTGTTCACGAAACAGTACAGAACTGAACTAGCCTTATAACCTCTAGCAGCAACTTCATTTTTCAGATGACTCGCTATGGACATATTTACAGCAACACGTGTTTAGGCATGTAAACTATACATAAGGTATCTGAATTGAGTAATTATGCAAATTTGCAGCATGTATATATTTTGCAGATTCAAAAAACAGTGAATATTTCTTGCCAGCAAACCCAGATATGTCAGCTTGTGTTTGAAAAAGCTGAATAAAAGGGGAACCAAGTATAGAGGTCAGCTGGATTTGAATGAGAATGACAAAAGGAAGTTCCTTGAAATATAGGAGTTGAGAAAAATCAGCTTGACATGAAAAAACACGTCGTAAACAATGAACGTCACAATGTGAAACACTTAACCCTTTCAAACATGATCGTCACTTTTATATAATGACTGACAATGTGAATTGGATCACTTTACGTGTGTGCTTTTCTTCACTCTTCCTATGGTGTCCCATTTTGTGAAATTACAAAATGATGCACACACATTTTTCTTAATATTTTATTGAAAACGTGAATGCTCAAACTGAAGACTTCCAAGGATAAGATAAGTTACAGTAAATGTCAGCAAAAACTAAAGAGAAAAAACTGAAATATGTTGATTGCATAAGTACTCAGACTCGCTTATGGGCAGCAGTTTTCAAGTCTTTCCACAGATTCTCAATTGGATTCAAGTCAGGACTTTGACTGTGCCACTCAAGGGCATTCACTTTCTTATTCTTAATCCACTCCAGTGTAGCTTTGGCCTTGTGCTTTGGATCATTGCCCTGCTGTATGGTGAATTTTCACCCTAGTTTTAAGTCTTTAGCAGACTGAAACAGGTTTTCCTCTAGTATTTACTGCATCCATTTTTCCTTCAATCCTAACAAGCTTTACAGTCCCTGCTAAGGAGAAGCATCCCCATAGCATGATGCTGCCACCACCATGCTTGACTGTAGGGATGGTGTTGATTGGGAGATGTGCTGTGTTGGGTCTGCGCCAAACATAACGCTTGGCATTTAGACCAAAAAGTTCCAATTTGGTTTCGTCTGACCACAACACTTTTTGCCACAATTTTGCTTAGGTGCATTGTGCAAACTCCATGCAGGTTTTGAGATGGCTTTTAGTAATGGCTTCCTTCTTGCCACCCTGCCACACAGACTACTTTTGTGAAGTGTTCTGGATATTGTTGACCGATGCACACTTTCTCCCATCTCAGCCACTGAACTCTGTAGCTCTTTCAAAGTTGTCGTTGGCCTCACAGTGGCATCCCTCACCAGTTTCCTCCTTGCCTGGCTGCTCAGTTTGGAAGGACGGCCTGATCTTGGCAGTGTCTGAGTGGTACAATGCACCTTCCATTTCTTGATGATTAAGTAGACTTTGCTCACAGGGATATTCAAAGACTTCGACATTTTTCTGTACCAGTCTCCTGATCTGTGCTTTTCAATTACTTTATCCCTGACATGCTTTGAAAGCTCCTTGGTCTTCGTGGTTGAGTCTTTGCTTGAAATGCACTACCCATCCAAGGAACCTCACAGAGACAGGTGTTTTTATTCTGAAATCATGAGACCCACTAATATTGCACACAGACAGAGGCCATTCAACTAATTGTGTGGCTCGTTAAGGTCATTTTGTGCACCTGAATTAATTTAGGTTTGCCACAGCAAAGGGTTTGAATACTTATGCAATCATGACATTTCCATTTTTATTTCATATTAATTATCTAATTACTTTTTGCTTTGAATGTGTGGAGTAGGTTGTGTATATAACACATATTAATTCCTACTTAAGTGTAATGACTGCAAGCTTTAAAGCAACAAAATGTGAAAACTGTGAGAGGGTCTGAATACTTTTGCAAGGCACAGTATGTGTTTTTACTTTGACTATGAACAACTAAAAATAAGCTGAATAAAGGGGAGCCAAGTGTAGAGGCTGTGTGTGAATTTAGACACTTAGGGCTCTTTCATACCTAGTTCGTTTGGAGAGGTTAATTCGCACTAGAGTTCAGTTAACACCCAATTTCGTTTTTTTTTTGCAAGTGTGAAATGTCAAATATTTGTTTCGCATCGGAGTGCGCATTAAATGAAGGGACTAGGATTCACACAAAGGTATCGATTGAGGGGGGCCTAATTTGTTTCCCCCTCAAAGTTAGGCAGTGTGAAGCCAATCGTGTTAGAATTCACAACGCAGCAGAAACCAAACCAAACCAACTGGTGGTGATGTAATAATACATAACCTACACACCAAAAACTCTGTTTTTCATTCTGTTTTACTATATTTTACTCGTCCGTTACGAGCCAAGTTATTAAAAAGAAAGTAAGCTTAAATATACTGTTTCTCACATGATGAGGCATTTCAGACAAAAATGTGTCAAGGCAGAGAGACCAAAGCCATTTATATGTGTAAATGTCAGCACCTGTGTGAAATGTGTACAGTCTTCCATATATTTATTATTTTGCAGAGCGGTAATGTATCATTACAATATGATCCTAATGAGAACAGAAAGACTAATAAACAGGGATTAGCAGGGACTGCTAACAACTTACAGATGCCGGACCAGTGCAACAGCCAACAGAAATTCAAAGAAAACGTTGCCTTTGAAAACGTCTCCGTGCACATAATCTAGCACGAAAACGTTGGCGTTCTTCCATAATACCCTGACTTTTGTGCTGCTATCCTACTAATAGCAGATGGCAAATAAGCCAAAGAATACACAGCTAGCTTACAGCAAGCCTGACACAGACGCAACCTTCCACATCTATTATATACAGTACATACGTTCACTGTGTTGAACAGCCGTCACACATCCACACTATTAAGTTCACATGCAAAAACTGCAGTGTGAAAGCAAACCAACTCAGGTGCAATTACAGTACTAATGGACCCAATAAAGCAAACCTGAATTCACTTGGAGGCGAACTTCAGTTAATTTGAAATAGTTGGGTGTGAAACCAATCGAAGCAACGTGGCAGCATTTTAGTTAGTTTTGAAACGAATCCTCAAATCGGATCTTTATAAACAAACTATGTATGAAACAGCCCTTACTGATCATACAATGCGCCAAAGCCTACTTGCAGGTCTGCGATTATATTAACAGCTAAAAGGTGCGATTCTACATCCTCCTTGTTCTATACATAAGAACATAAGAACATAAGAAAGTTTACAAACGAGAGGAGGCCATTCGGCCCATCTTGCTCGTTTGGTTGTTAGTAGCTTATTGATCCCAAAATCTCATCAAGCAGCTTCTTGAAGGATCCCAGGGTGTCAGCTTCAACAACATTACTGGGGAGTTGATTCCAGACCCTCACAATTCTCTGTGTAAAAAAGTGTCTCCTATTTTCTGTTCTGAATGCCCCTTTTTCTAAACTCCATTTGTGACCCCTGGTCCTTGTTTCTTTTTTCAGGCTGAAAAAGTCCCTTGGGTCGACACTGTCAATACCTTTTAGAATTTTGAATGCTTGAATTAGGTCGCCACGTAGTCTTCTTTGTTCAAGACTGAACAGATTCAATTCTTTTAGCCTGTCTGCATATGACATGCCTTTTAAGCCCGGAATAATTCTGGTCGCTCTTCTTTGCACTCTTTCTAGAGCAGCAATATCTTTTTTATAGCGAGGTGACCAGAACTGCACACAATATTCAAGATGAGGTCTTACAAGTGCATTGTACAGTTTTAACATTACTTCCCTTGATTTAAATTCAACACTTTTCACAATGTATCCGAGCATCTTGTTAGCCTTTTTTATAGCTTCCCCACATTGCCTAGATGAAGACATTTCTGAGTCAACAAAAACTCCTAGGTCTTACCTTGCCAAGCATTCAGAGTGCCCACCCTACTCAATGACTGTAGCATCTCAGTCAACATTTCAGACTGTTACAACGGGAGCATACGAGCAAAGAATATCAGGAATCGAGCCTAATGGTATAGCAGGGTTATATTATGAGATATCCCATATTGACCCTCTGCCACATGTTTTTCTCATGTTCCCCTTACAAGAAATTTTATGGTAGCAGATAAGCCATATTTATACACAAGTCGCTGTGCTTAGCAGTGCACAAATAAGTGTTTTATAAGCGTCCTGCTCAATGCACCCAACTGTGTCAAGGCCTGCGGGCTATGATTCTGTTTGAGAAACCAGTTGAAGTACTACCTGTAAACCTTGCCTATCAAATACCACACTGTACACGTGACACAACTGAGGTCACTCCAGGGCGGGGCTGAAAAATATTGGTGGGGTGGAGTTCAAGGAGTGTTTGACATCATCTGTTAAATAAAAAAAGGTCTCTCTGTTCTGGAACTCTTCAAGTGCGGATTAACCTTGATTACATTTATATCATGCGGATTTTAAAAGTGTTTGGGAACAAACCTTACTTTCATTAAAATAAATAAATAAATAAATGCATAAACAGCATTTAAATAAATATATTATAACTTGCAAACAGATTCCAATACCTTTTAAAAATAAATTCCCAATTCCCTTTACAACTAGGTTGTATTGAGCAAACATGTATACAACTTTCAAAAGACACAAGTAATTGATAAGTTGTGAGTGTGTGTGTGTGTGTGTGTGTGTGTATATATATATATATATATGCTTGCTCAATACAGCCTAGTCCTAAAATTAATTAGAATTGATTACGTACTGGAACTGGAGGGAGGAATTCACCAATGTCATAAAAGGAATCAAAACTTAATTTTAAAAAGGAAGACCTCAACCTTGCTTTTATATATACACTATACAATGAACTAAATGTTTGGCAAAAACACTGCACAGTAAAAAGAATCTAAAAGATGTCAAGTTGTTTGTTGAAGTTAAAACTGTTAGGATTACTTCCTCCAATGAATAATACTGTTTACGGTACTAAGGAAACACGTATGCCTTAGCTGAAACATTTCGTTACACAGTCAACTGTGTAATCTAGATTTACTCCATTTTTTTTTTATTCACAAAAAACACGTACAGTTAATGTTTCAATAAGGAGGGCTGGGCCATAATTTTCCCTTCTATCTTTTTATGTTTAACAGTTTCACAATCTCTACACAAAATTATAAAATTACAAAATACACGTAAACACAAATAAAATAATTTTTATAAAAAAAACAGCAACTAACCGATATCCAACAGGAACATGTATTATTAATAACGACACACACCTATCCACTGCATTGTTTTCACAGTCGCTTTAAAAACGCAGAAAACACGTAGCTCGACATTTAAAAAAAACAAACAAAAAAAAAACAAAAACAAACAAACAAACACAGCTTTGACTTTGCAGCAAGTTCCCGAATTCCAAAATTAATAACTAGAACTAAAAAAAGAAAACCACACCATCGGTATTCGGTGTCGTTGTTTTAAAATACAATGCATACATACATATCGACACAGATCATACCCAACCCTATCGCCTGCTCCTTCTGGAGTGCAAGAACTAACCTAACAAAAACAACACATTCAACCACGCATCGCAGCCTTACGGTTTTATTTCAGTAGCAAAGTGTGTATATTTAAATCTGTTTTAAGCGTGTTTTTTTGTTTGTTTTTTTTAAAGATGTAACATATTTTGATTCCATAAACCACACGGGAACCTGGTCATATGATTTCAACCAGCAGAAACCTCCAGTCCAAAAACATTTCTAGAGACTCTGGCCACACAGGACCTCTTGTTTTGCAAACCGCTGTCAATAATAATACTCACGGGTTCTTGTTATAGTGGAGATGTACTTGTTTTGTGCTTCGTGTTCTCCTGTTCCGCGATTTCTGGTGTTTTAATCTTGTATTATTTTTATTTTTTTGCCGTTTCAGTTTAGCTTCGCTATGCCGCAGATCACCACAGGCCCCGGCCTTCTCTTCTAGGATTCTGATACTTCCTGGTGCTCGATCTCGGTGACAGGTCTAAAGACCAATCAAAACGTGGATTCTGTAGCCGTCACCATGACGTATTATATCTTTTTTTTTTTTTTTTTTTTTCCCTGCGCGTTAGAATTCCAGTGGCGTCTTGGGAATTGTAGTTCAGACAGTCGGTGCCCCAGTGAGAAAAAGGTTACAATATCCATATAACACAATTTTAGTATCGACTATTAAAGTCAGAGTTATAACAATATTGAAATTCTGCATATACTTCTAAAGTTCCATTTTCAATACCAAAGTGTTTTCTAAACGTCCCTACTTGTCGAAAAGTCCCACAAAACGCTTTAAAAAAATACTCCAGACTAGAGTAACAATTAAAACTAACTAACTAAACTAACACAAGCGTGATATTCCACCACACGCCTTCTAAATTTGATGAATTCCGCGTACCCTTACGGTTTCATAAAACAACAAAAAAAAAACACATAGTTTATACAAAATGATGTTTTACATCATTAAATAATATTCGTTCTGTCATGATGTAACCTAGCTTGTGCAGAACCACAGAACTCGGATAGGTGCTCACTTATCCATGAGCCATGTTTTTTTGATCCCAATATCATGTAATTGTAGGACAGTATTGCAACGTGTGAAAACTTTAACAATATCAAGCCGAAACGAACATGCTTTAATTTGCCTGGAAGTAATTTGAAACTGCTTACAGACTTTCTAACAATCTTGGCTGCTTCTTAATTCAACCTTTAAAAAAAAAAAAAAATTCTTATCATTAAAGACAAAAGCCTTACTGCAGTAGCAGGCGCAGTTTACAGTGCCACTGGGTTTCTGATCGCATCAGATCAATTCTAGTTTTTTCAAATCCCTTGATGGAACTGTCCGTTCTACTCTTACTGTTTTCAATTCTCATTGCCACCTTGATATCTGACGGATGATTTCCCTTGTCCACCGCTTCTTAACGTGTTCTGCAAACCAGTCGAGTTGGCTGTCCATGGAAACGAGGTATTACACAGAGAGAGGTGAAAAAAAGACATTCATTGCTTAAGGATAACACGTTTTATACAAATGAATGTTACTCTAAAGTTCCAATGTCATATGGATGGAATTTATTCCATATTATTATTAATTTATTATTATTATTATTATTATTATTATTATTATTATTATTATTATTTATTATTATTATTATTATTATTATTATTATAATAAATCATATTTTAATTGATTATGAAACAATGCATCTAACAGTGGCCCTCTTATTACAGAATCTATGTGTTAGTTGCTGTGCCACTGCTTTACTGCCATACAATCAGTACAGTTTTAAAGCAGTGTTGGGCTGGGAACTGGGTCTGTGGTTACAGAAACCAGTTCATTGCCAGCCCTGACTCCTTCATGTCGGGTGTACCAGTAGTACCTACTTCTGTCTGTTTGCACCATACAACACAGCTTGCTTGATGTGACGAATAAAGCACCAGGAAGTATTATTTTCTGTAGTAGTTTCCAAGAATAGTAGACAAAAGGGTGGAGCACCATGGAAAGCCCCAAACTTTCTGCTCACCGGCTTTGTATACTGCAGTATAGGACCAGTCACTCATAACCTGATACAATTTTATCCTTCCCCTTCTGTTTCTATAGGTTGGGTAAACTGAAGACTTTTAATGTAATTGGCTAGGGCACAGAACACAACGCTAGGTTATTACCATGACTGTGATTCACTGAAATAGAAATGTAACCATTATCCTATGGGTGTTTACCTCCCATTTACCCACCCAAGAGTGAGACTGTGTTGTTACGGCTAAAGTATTGGTACTTGTGTATTCACATAACACATACAGTGAAAGACCCACCATAGTCATCGTGTGGCATTAGATTTATCAAGGTAGGGTTTGCATTATGAGACTCACGACTGTCATTTAACAGCAGAGGGCAGACTAGCCTTGTCGATGCTGTACTGCTCAGTTACAGCAGGGCTGGAGGATGATTTATAAAGGCCCTTTATGATTGGTGTAGCAATAGCAATACTTTGTTATGTTATAAAGAACGGTAATTTTTGTTCTGCGTAATATTCTATATATATACCTTTTGACTTGCATGTAGGAGTTTGCTGTGTTGTGCAATGCCCCTTGACTTGTGTGTGAGAGTATTTCTCTGTGCGAGTGCTTGGAGTAAATGCATAACAGCACATGTGCCCAACTGTCAATCTCATGGACGATTTCTGTTAATTCACACCCTTTTTATTTATTCATGTCCAAGGTTAACCCTTTTGAACAATTGTGATGTCATCAGTGGGCTAAGAACCCTTCCACTTTTTAAAGTATATTCCACCTGCTTTCTGCAGGTACCTTCAGAATCACGGATATGTTTTACAGAATGACTGATGTTTTAATGAATTCAGTAGAAGATTATAAAAAGCAGCTACAGATTCAAACAAAACTGTATATACAGCCAATTCTTCCTCTGTTTAAAAAAAATTAAAAATGCCAGATCACTTTACAAAAATAAACAGCAAGCCAAAACAGCTCCAAACTGCTCACTAGTGAAAGGACTAATCAAAGAGATCTGTGTTTTGAGCTTAGGTTTAAAAACATAGACAGGCTCAGCATTGCGGATAACATTTAGAAACGAGTTCCAAAGTGAGGGAGTTTGAGAACTAAAAGCCCTCGCTCCCTAAGCTTTTAATCGAGTTTTTGGAATAACCAAGAGGCCATCATTTGCCGATCTCAGTGCGAGACGGTTTATAGGGAATAAGTACGATCAGAACCCCAGTGTAAGACGAGTGAAACATGAACACGGCAGTGGCGATGTCTTCTCAGCCCGTCAGCTCTGATACCTTGGAGAGATGGGTTTCCAGCTCCCTGTACGATTGTGATAAGTAAGGCAAGAGTCATCTATATGCGCAGTTCATGGTGTCAGCCTCTGAATAATTAGGGTGCTTTCAAGAACTGTCTCCAGGCGGCAGGGAACACATTCATCAACCAGGGAGCACCAGCACCACAACGATCACATTGCAGAGGTTTATTGGAGTACATCAGGTTATTCAAGATCATTCAAAGAGGAGACTCAATGGAGCAAAACATTGGTTCAGGCAGGCATCTCCTCTAAACTTAAGATGTTGATTGGTCAGTTATTAAAGTCAGCATCTAGCCACACTCAATTCGTAGAAAAAAAAAAAAAAAAACATGTTTAATGAAGTCACTGGGGGTTGATGTAACCATTACTCCAGCATGCTTGAATCAGATGGTCCACTAGCAATGGCACTAGCAACCCCCGCACCCCCAGAGTGGATGATGGGTTACAAACATTACATTGATTGAGATTGAATATGGTGCAAGGAAAGGCTGTATTTGTAAGTTACTGGTTTAATCAACAATCAAATTGAAGGCTACCTATTACCTTAGAACTTAAGGTTCAAGATCTCTGGCTTTGCCATTATCATAAAACTCCCACACACTTTCCATTGTGGTAATTTAGTGCTGCTACTGCCCATTATTACAGAGCCATTGGCATTACATATCCTTTAGTAAAGGATAACAGGTAATTCTGACCTGATGCAATCTATCCCATAATATCAGTGGCAAGAACTGCAGCAGTGAAATCCATAGAGATCAGTGTCTGAGTGCAGTGTGTGTGTGTGTCACATGACCAGGGCTTGTTCTGAATTGCCTTAGGGACCAATTAGAAGTCACAGCTCTGGCCACAGAGCAGTCAGAATTGAGAGTATGCTTCTGCAGCCACTGGTGTACAGTTGACTTACAGTAAGTTGCACGACACATTTATTTCACTTGATTCAAAGAGAAAAAGCCTGGGAAATAATATTATCAACAGTAATGTGAGCCTTGCTATTACACCTCTAAACGTGCAGAGGTCAGGCCTGGGTACATAGCTCACTTGTATATCTTCTGCAAGCCCATATTGAATATGTATCTGCTTCTAATCTCCGTCATATGCAGTAAACTTGATGATTCATTTCAGACGCCACTGAAAATAAAGCCACCAGGGTTTGTGCTGCAGCAAGTATTGTCACTGGCTCTAGAAAATTGACTTAACTGCTATTTCTAGGGAGAAAAGAAGGGCTAGATTTACTAACCTTTTGAACTATGTAGCAATAACCTGTATATAATAATACCTGTAAAATCTGAATTCTACCAGAGTGCTAATTATATGTTTCTATATAACAGAAGCGTATTAGAAGGAACCATGCATTTATCAGTGTGCTACAGCATCTGAACTACCGTCCAAAAAAAATACTCCTACGCTTTTCCTGTATAAATAAGTATTTTAGATATGGCATATATATTCAAGGTGGCTTAATTTTCCCAATTAAACCCTAATATGCTGTTATTGAAATAATGTGCTCAGCAATGTCTTTGAGACAGCTGGTGATGGTTAGATAAAATTACAGAGAGCAGATGTTGTATTTTTATCAAACGGCCAGGCAATTAAATCTGGCATTCTCTCTCATTTTACCAAGGAACTGGTAATTAATGCAAATATTGAAACATTTCACAGCTAGTCAGTGTTGATACTGAGAAGTCACAAAAAAAAAAAGGGGGGGGGGGGGGGGGTGTATTAGCTTTTAAATGAAGAGTTTTTAAGAAAGCGTTCACCCTACACACAGTGGTGTAGCCAGGATTTTGTTTTGGTGTGGGATGGAGATTTTTTTGCAGTTGGGTAATAATTTACAAAAATGTTTCTTTAAGCACAAATTAACTACGCTCCAACCTTGCAACGGACTCGAAATTGCCTGATTAAGACCCGTGTCATTTCACATTTAGAACCGCTGCTATGCAGTTATCAGACATACAAATTAAATAACAGGAACCCATCTTACCTGATGTTTAGGTCCCAAAGTCCATCCTCCTGCTTTTCACTGCAAAGTTGTCGAGTACTTATAGGTCTCAGTTTTACAACAGGTGTTTAAAGCGTGACTCGCACAGGACTCAAAACCTGATGTCCTCAGAGTTGGTCAAAATCAAAAGACGTCTAGTAACCTCGCAGACGTGGATTACTTTTTATCAACGAAAGTTGGTAAATTCAAAATGAAATGCGATGTTGTGGCCAGCGAAGACGCTTTTGTGCATGATTTGTAAACAATGAAAAGCAGTAGTGTTAGAAAGTGGTACATAGTCAGAATGTGGTATGTGTACCAAAAATTGTCCCGTGTAATGTCAGAAAGTGGTACACTATTAGTTTTTTATACAGGTGCATTCAATTGCGATCTGATGGGTGTTTTCCTACTGTGAAACAGAGGTACATTTGTCCTTAATTATACATAATTTTTTTTGCAAACTTAAACTGGAAACAGACAATGTCTCTAAAAAGAGACTAATAAGTCTGAAAATATGATAAATTCAATTCGACCAAAAACAGCATAACCTACCAGATTTGAATAGGCGCTTCCCTGCTTTCTTAGTGGAAGTTATTTCAGCATACGTGAGCAAGCGCAGTGTCCGTATCACTTTTTAACACATACCTGAAAATAACGCTACACCTTTAAATAATGAATTTCGTTCTACATTCTTTTCCAAAGGCTACAATAACCATTTTGTCCTTTGAGAGGTATGCATTTCTTTACATATCTTCACATGCACCATTAAAAACATTCGTAAGTCACTAAT
The DNA here is from genome assembly GCF_017654505.1 of Polyodon spathula. Classification (NCBI taxonomy): domain Eukaryota; kingdom Metazoa; phylum Chordata; class Actinopteri; order Acipenseriformes; family Polyodontidae; genus Polyodon; species Polyodon spathula. Next base: position 2,444,007 of record NC_054561.1, read on the forward strand.
TATGTTTAGTATTTTCACCCGTTCCCAGTTTGGATGTAAGATGTCCCATCGTTATTTTACTGAACTGCAGAATGTCAGGACAGATAGTACCAATTTCAATATTATATTATGTTTTATTGTGAAGGCTGGTATTGCTTTGAGGTGAATACCCTGGAAATGCTATATCAATTGTAACATTGACACAGTTGATTCGCACAGGAGTAAAAAGACACAGGAGTGAGGGTCCTGATGTCCTGAAAAATAATCGGAGGACCTCTGAGAAAATGATCTGGGATAAAAAGAAATGGACAGTTTGCAAAACCCTAAACGCATCACCCTAGCTACCTGCCTACACATGCCTGGCACTGCACACGGCTCTGTTTGTTTGTTTGTTTATTTATTTAATTCAAATTATTTTCAGGACTAGCAGCTCATTTTAGAAGAGGTTTCCAAGCTGTCAGCTGGAAACTGGGCATGAATTCAAGGAACAGATCCAGCACAGTACAGGAAGAATGACTTAACTGGAGGAGAGGATGCTCAATACAAAATGAGCAATTCCTTCTTTAAGCTAGGCTTGTGCCATTAAATGTTCATTAAATTTTGAATTTCTATCTCCACACTACTAAATGTATTCTTTTTTCCAACCTTCTCTTTTTAATTAGATTGTCTTGCACATTATATGCTGTAGATTTGTTGGTTTATTTCCATGTCCTTGTGGAAAAAAAAAAACATAACAGAAAACTTGGAAGACAGATCTATCATTTCTCTAAACAGGGCTCTCATTTAGTCCTATTGAGTGTCATCAACACAATTGAGAGTGCTGTTCTCTAACTCAGTTCCCATCTCCCGGGTTCAATTACTTTGTGCCTCACAAGTTGCACGGTCTCTTACAGATGTTGCTGTATAACACAGCTAACACATATAATTTTGATATGTTTTACTATACTATAAAAACAAAAGTACTTTGTTGTGTAACTCTACCCATTGCCTTTTTATTTAGCCTTTATTAACTAGGAGAGATCCATCAAGATTAAAATCACTTTTCTCAAGGGAGACCTGGTCAAGAATGTAGTATAACAAACCCCCATTTATATCATGGTATCATGTTAAATGTACCCACTGCAGTGTAATAGGTAGTTCCCTGTGAAAATTCCCATTTCTGAAAGAATAATGTAAATATACAGTACATATTTTTATCACTTAAAAACAAATACATCAAACGTTTGCCTTATTGACACACTAGCTGTTACATTGCATCTAGGAACCTGGCAGCAGGTTTAGCACCCAGTAAATGACTGAACACGCACTGCATAGAGCTGCACGATTGCTTTAAAAAGTCTTCAACGAAAAAGACACCAGCTGCATTAAAATAATTCATGCCGTACAACAAGGCGGTGTTTCACATGTCTATCGTTATTTTTTCTTGATGTTTTCATTTTGTTTTGACTGATGGTAATTTAGCTTTTACTGTTTTTCAGGTAAGCATTTTAATATTTATGAACATTTGTTGTATAAAGAAAATGACCAGTATTGAATGTGACAATGCAATTTTGTCTGCTTTAATACATATTATGTTTAATCATGAAATATCTCTTCAATATATATATATATATATATATATATATATATATATATATATATATATATATATATATGTATAGAAGAAGTATACATCATCAATGCAACCACATTAGATTTGATAAGAAATGCTTTGTTAATAGTCTTTAGTCTATATATGTGATGCAAACATATTTTCTGCACAAATTTATAAAGTGCTGATTACCAAAACATTGCAATGCATGTGCGTGTAAAACTGTCTATCAGTGCATGTAAAACATGAAGTTGTAATTTTTATATTCGTCAGACCTGGAACGTTTACATACATTTGATATTATCTAGAGATGCAACAGGACAGAAGGTTTCCTTTTTGGTTGATAACAACTGAAACAGAATATACAGCACAATAGTAACTTTTTTACATGGCAATTAAGTGACATTCATTACAACACTTTTGAAAGATTTCTAGCTTACGAAGAATTGTTTGTAGGTGCACACGATGCAATGCGATAGAAGAGAACAGTAACTGCACAAGTGCTCATATAATAACTGCGTGCTTGCATTGTAACTAATGCCACCTTACATACAATGAGTTGAGTAGGTCATGGTATAATAGATATACCGCTGCCAGGTGGAATCAAACAGTCCAGCTAATAGATCATCTGCTGCCTACCTCCCATAACAAGTTACTAATATATTTAAAAACAATGCCCTAATGAAAGAGCTGGTTCACCAGTTATTAGTATTAGTTTCTATAGCAACCTACTTTGTATTGTGCAGGGGTGTTAAAACATTTCAATTGCTTTCTTTTCTGCTGTGAAAAACTGCAACCATTTTCTGCTAAATGTTTATATATATATATATATATATACTTATATATATATATCTATATATATTTATCTATGTATAGTATACAATATGAAAGATATGTACAACATATCGAAACGTTGGGCAGCTGGCTCTTTGAGCTAATATATATATATATATATTATATATATTATATATATATATATATATTAGCTCAAAGAGCCAGCTGCCCAACGTTTCGATATGTTGTACATATCTTTCATATTGACTGGAGAGGAGGCATATAGTGAGAAACTATGGCCCCCGAGGGAAGAGCTATAGTTACCAACAGGGGACTATAATCCACGAAACTTGGAGGTAACTATAGTTCGGCGTGATGACGTAATTTGAGTGAGTTTGTAAAACAAACTGTTGACTATAGGTAGCGTCGCAGTCATGTGATATTATATATATATATATATATATATATATATATATATATATATATATATGTGTGTGTGTGTGTGTGTGTGTGTGTGTGTGTGTGTGTGTGTGTGTCCAGTCACTACTCACTTATCCAAAAAGGTAGGTCGACTTCTTCCTGAATAAAATTGACTCTTTTTAACTAAAGAAATTTTAATAAGTTTAAACCTACACAGATGTTTTTTGCTCAAAAACGAGTAAAAACCATGAGTCGTCAAATTTTACAATTCAAATGACTGTGACACAAAATCTTTCTACAAAATGTTTGTTGACTTCTGTCCAAAAACAGGTTTTTGTTCCTGATATATATATATATATATATATATATATATATATATATATTAATGTTTATTTATATATATATATATATGCAATCCTTTAAAGCATTTGCGTACGTAATAACTTACCCTGAAGAGAAACTGCCCATCCATTATTTGAATTATATATTATAATATTGTCTGCCTAAGTGCAGTCACTGGATTACCTATAGGCTGTTTACATGCTGTCATGCAACTTGTTAATTTATGCATAACACACACTGAAGATATTGTAACTATTACACATTTGCAGATGTACAGTCTTTTCCCTTTAAATATCTTGGTATAAATAAACACAACAGGACAACCTTGAAAAAAAAAAATAAAATAATAATTGCAAGAATTTATTATTTGCCAGGACGACATCATTACAAAGGACAGATTGTTACAGTATGCACCTATTTCTATAAATGTCTTTTTTTATTGGTAGTCTCTTTACCGGGTGAATGGTTCTACATTTGACCCTTCAGAACATTCCTCTAGTTCTGTTGATGCATTCCGATGTCACATGATCCCTCTCTAATGTAAATACATTTGAACTCAATGTCTTTTCCTTAGGAAAAAATCTAAAAGCTGCCCCATATATGAAAGTAACCCAAGATATGCCTGTGTTAAATGCTTGCACAGACGACAGCACTTGCAGCACTTTGCAATACTCTCCTTTTCCAGAGGTGTCTATTACAGATATTCTTATTTCTTTTTTACATCTGCCTTTTTATTTCTTTGTTGTTTGCATTCATGCTGAAGGGATCTTGGTTCTGTTGCTCCAATACTGATTTATAACTAGGCTTGCTGTTTTCGATATTTATCGGTAAAGCTTGTTAAACGTCGAATTCCACAAAAATATGAATTTGACTCAAATACATTTATATAAGAAAACCACTCGCTGTTTTTTAATATATTTTCTTACCAAAAATAATAATTTAGGAATCATCTCGAGTTTGTGTAGTTTTTATACTTGCTGTCTGTCCCGTCTCCGTTCCGCTCTGAATGGCTAGGCGTCGCTGTCACTCATCTCAGTGGATCGTTAGTACTGGCAGTTCACTGTCACTGTCATTTAGCCCTGTTCTGGCAGATGTCATTGACTGAAGCAGCGCTAGAATGCTCTCATTCGTTTAAATGACTGTCAATCATCAAGATCTGCACCGACGGTGCACTTTCATTTGCCAGCTACAGCGCCTGTCATTCAAAGCCCCTACTTTGAAATTAGCACGTTAAGGTGTAGGTAGGCTTTTGCTATAGGTATACAGTGACAGTCACTAGTTTCATTTGAAAATGGGGTGCAAAAGGAGAACACTTTCTGAGTATTGTGCACAACACCCTGACCGACAGCTGAAGTCTCCACCTTGTCTTCCAGTGACTCTGAGTCCAGCTGTGCTGAAGCAGGAGAGGGGCGGAGCTCAGACTCAGAATAATAAGTGCAATTTAGTTCTGTTCAACTATCTAATGTTTTGTTCTGTGCATATTATTTTATATAGTAAATTTATGCTACTAAAAGTCTGTGCAATACACTTTTATATTCTGCGTTTTCTACGGTTTATTTGAGACCATTTTTTAATTTTTTCTTTATCTTTACAAGGTATAGCTAGCTGTGGCCAAATGTTATTTCAGTTATCATGATGGTAACCATGGTTTTGTTGCTTGTTGATATGATAAAGGGGTTTTGCTAAATGAGACTTTTCTCAATGGCATAAATAGTCTGTTTTTTTATTTTAAATTTTTTTTTTTTTAAGCATAAAATTCGATTCTCTGCTTGAATTGAAAAATACAGATGTAACCCTTAAATTCTTTCTAAAATAAACGTTGATATTAAAAAAAATTAAAATCAAATAGTAGCAAGCCCAGTTATGACCAATGCCTGCCTACACCAAGTTTTGATTTTTGAGCTAGAGCTCTGAATTGCCATCCTTATAGCTGCTTACTCCTTCATGAAACACATTTCATTCTTGAAGAACTCTATGGTAACTATAGCATCCTCAAGCCTAATGTCTCCACACACGGGAGATACTTTTTCAACTCCCCCAAAAGATGAGTATAACAAGCAAGAGCATTGACTGTAAAACAAAAGGAAACTAGACTGGACACATTTGTGTTACGATTATCTATATGATATTGCTCTGCCTTGACATTAACAGCCTAGCTGAGATCATCTGTAAAAATCATGCAAAGGCTCATACCCATACCATGTTATGTGCAAAAAAATACATAATTCAAGGCTGATTGTGCTTGTGCTGTGCTGTTATACTTTCACATCTCTTGAAAACTCAATAACAGCTGTACAATTAAATACACTTTCCATGCAATCCCAACATTTAATTTAGCCTCACGACTGCCGTATAAAATATAAAAGAACGAGGTACAGGCATAAACCGAACAGTTTTGTTAAAGAGTTAAGATAGAATTTTTTTTAATTCTTAAAAAAAACAAAACAAAAAACAGATATATACAAAGAGAGTTGCACATTCTGGTCTATAAAGTTTATATAGAAGAGGTTCTCGATCAATACTTAGACCAGTGTGTAACTCAATCCATCATCTCTAGACTCCAGAAGACCTCAGCATCCAGGGTTTGGGTTGCTGTGCTGGATCTCCTGGACTGTGACACTTCACTGTCCTCAATCAAGTCTGGTGGGTTCAACATAAGCAGCCTGTCTGCAGAACCTGGTTTGATAACCAGAGGTTCTATACCCAGATGGTCTGGACCGGTCGTAGCCAAAAAAAGCATGCCAGAGTTTTCAAAAGAATCCTGAGATGTCGAGGGGGGTTTCCTCCTCGCTGAACAAGTGCCTGAGACAGAAGGACTGTTGGGTAGGACTTCTGAAAGATTGGTGTCAACGATGCTGGTCAGTGAGTGCGTGGGGCTGGAGCCAACCAAGTCATTTTGCCTCAGGCTTAGGGAGATGCATGGGAACTGTTCATGCTTCGCGCTGGGGTACAAGTAATTCAGAGATCCTGATGCATAATGATGAGCACAGTTCGAGGAGACCAGCGTTGAATGCACTGTTGTTGGGTTGGTCGATTTGGAGTGAGGCTGCTCAGAACTTGCAGATGCTTGCTGACCCAAGGTGGGATGGGATTTATCAAGGTTTCTGGAAGAGGACAGAGTCTGTCCGCTATTAGAAGAAGAGCTGCTATAAACTGGAGGAGGAGGAGCAGAAGCAAAACTGGAAAATGTGGGAATGGGGCTCAGTAAAGACCGCACTTGTGATGCCGTGAAAGGTGAGTTTGGAGAACTACCAATTGGCTGGCATGAGTTCTGCTTCACCTCAACGCCTGGGTTGATCGTTCTCCCTGTATCTCCGTAGCAAAGCGTATGGAAATAGGCTGCCCTGGGGCTGGATGTGGAGTGGAAATGGTCCACGGCCGGAGGGAAGTTCTCCATTTCTTTCATCTCCTGGCCCCCCATAGTGGATCCTCGGCTGTGATTTGCAGCACTGGGTGTGCCGCTGTAATTCCACTGGCCTCCACTACTCACTGGGTCGAGATTGGTGGGGTCATGCTGCATGTGCAGCCCAGGTGGCACTGTGTAAGAGACTCTTTGCTGCCAATCACTGGAGCCTCCGTTTTTGTTGGCTGGCGGGGAGTGGACCATCTGAACCCTGTATGGGTAGGAGGGGAGGCTGGAGGTGTAGTGCTGGACAGTGAGCTGGGCTTGGAGGAAATGCATCATGTGGTGAAGCTCCTTTGTCAGCTGAGAAACCTCTTGGTTCAGGTTGCTCATCTGAAAATCGAGGAAAATACGTTATTGGATGTCCAAACCAAACACAGATGACATCACGCCTTTTACATTTCGAGACAGAAATCTGCCTAGGAATTTGCCAACACGCTGCAGTCCTTTACATTCAAAAAATGCTGCAAAGCCTATTGGCTGCTGTCTGTGCAAAGCTGTAAGAGAACATTTGTCACCTTGAATGCATATCAGTGTAAAATCAAATTGTATAACAACCTGCACCTTGGAGAATTCTGCTCTTGTTTAAATTTAGAGACAATGCTAGTGCAGGTGTCATGTGCATAATAAATTACAGACCAAGTCTATTATATCATAATTTGGACATGGAGCCTCTTTTTATAGATACAGTCTCAGGGGAGAGAGAGTCCTTTGAAGTTGTTCTAGCACAAATTTCCGAGTCAGCAACAACGGCAGCCTTATTTCAACTTATCTGTAATGCAGGAAAAAGTTTCAAAAAGTTAAAAAGCAGTGCTAACAGTTTTTTCAAGCCTAGTTATACCTCCTGGTTGAGTTTGCAGATGCTTTGTCTCACTTCCTCTGTCTCCGCCAGTAAAGCAACATTTACCTCGTTTGCATCTGCAGAGAAACAACATATTTCTGTTTGTGAATTGGTTTGGTACAGGTTCCCAGTGTTTGAAATTACACACCCAAAAATAAAAAGTATATACTTTTCTTAAGGTTATCCTTCTTTTTATACAGAGACTTCTGTTATTTTCCACAGGGCCAATATTTTGTAATTAACACAGTGTCCATCAAAGCTGTTAGAATTGCATAAAAAAGCTTATGTAACTTGTAATAAACAATATTTATGCACAAGTACTGCAAGTGTTTTTCTTAGGAATTCAAAATGAATGATCTTCAAAATACAATAAAAAAAAAAAAAACAGCAGTACGACACCAAAAACAAAGACACCAAAGTCAACCAGTAGTTTCTGATATATTTATCAGTGGTGTAGTCCTAACTCTGTACTGGAACGCCACTAAAATATTGATTTTCTCAGGCAAGAATTATTATATGAATTTGCATTTTATTTGTATACTGAACTTCTCGCTTAAGTATTTCCCCAAAATGCCTCTCTCCATCTTGTCAGAGAATTGCTTAGTCGCTGTCGTCTTCGTCAGCATTTTCAGCCTTCTTAACAGAAGAAGTTCCTAATGCACTTTCATTGCATCACAAGGACTGGTGACTGAATCAGACAGGTGTGCGGGAGATGGGAGTCATGTGACTTTTTACACGAGTTCCGGCTCGACTACACCACTGATATTTATCGGACCCCATCACCTCACACACACACTAACACACCTTTGACAAAGCTGTCCAAGTGGTCTTTCGACCTACACTGATCAACATTAAAGTGAAAGGCATGCATCTCTGATGTCCGTCCATTGTCTTCAATTCCATCAACCACCCTGAAAAGGATGAGAAGAGCTTTTAGCAAGGGCAGCTGTATCACAGTACAATCAACAATTAAGCCATATTGCTCGCTGGTTTCTTCTGATCGTCATTTTTTGCTATTAATGCTCATTTGCAGTTATACCTCCCCCTTAGCCAGGGGTATCCAATCCTGGTCCTGGAGGTCCAGTGTCCCTCCTGGTATTTGTTGTAACTGTGTCCTAAATTACTTAATTGGACCAATTACTGTTCTAATTAAGTAATTTAGGACACAGATGGAACAAAAACCAGGAGGGACAAGTACAACACTGTATAGTATGGTGGGCTGTGGGCATTCAGGTAAGGCAGGCATTACTCTGTAGGAAGACTATCACTGAAAACACCTCATCCCTAAGATTATCTGCCCAGACTTGATATTAGCTGTTATCAAGAACAGGACCCAGTGTATGCAAAGACTGATAATGTTATACTGTTGCAAACAGATGTCTTGCAGAAAAGATCTGATCTCTCGTGTTTCCATGGTGACCCTTTTGATACAGCGGTACAGTTTGTTATATATTTCAAAGTAGAGCTGTGCAGAATTTATTTACTGAAATTCAGTATGACATTACAAAGTGCATGCAGTGATTGTAAACCTTGAAAGGGACATTAAAGGATCTTGTTATCTGTCATTCATACCTTGAATTTGGGTAATAGCCCGCAGTGTGCGTATTAGTGGTTCATCAGCAAGCTAGTTAAAGCTGCTGGAACAGATTTCAGTAAGACCATTTCAAGGTAGCGAAAAAAGCAATAAGGAAAGTCTGCCTAATCTTGTCTTCATGGCTATTTAAGAAACTGGGCGTAGGACAAGTAGGGTTAATCGGTTCTCAAAAATGTAATCAGTATGCAAGCAAAAATATAAATTGATTCTTAAAAATGCCCTGTTTCCATCTGGTAACAGGTGGGATGGTATGACTTTTATTTCAAACAAACTGGATCCAAACAGTTTGCTGCATGAATCTAGAATGCAACTAGATGGTTTTAAATGACACCTGCTTTTGAATGTGGACACACGCAACTGTTTGTAGCAAGGCATGCGAAACAGAGACTCTTTTACCTGGGACTGAGGTCCGGCGGGCCGAAACAGTTCAGCGAAGGGATGAGAAGCTTGGCAGGCTTGCGGCCGTTGCAGATGGCCTCGTTGTTCAGACTCTCTCGCTCTTCCTTTGGGTTCTGAGGGGATGGGCTTCTCCCCCTGTTTCCCCTCACCGGAGACCTACAGGTACGGCGCAGCGCTGAGAACTGCCGCAGCTCGTCCCCCAGCAGGTTCCCCAGCGAGCTGCGTCGCACAGGGCTGTTCAGACTGGGCAGAGTCAGCTTCCTGCGGCCCCTGGTGGCCGGAGAGAGGTGGAATAACTCCTCATGCTCATCCTCGTCCTCCACGATCAACGGCAGCTTCTTGTCAGCGGTGATGCTGCTGTCCATTCGAGGCTAGGTGAAATGAAAAGCAAGTGCATGCATATAAATGTAACAGGACAATATTGGGTTAACATACCATGACCGGCCAAGCTGACAGTTTGATATTTGTTAACATTTAATATTAGCTGACAACTTAATATTTGCAGAAAAATGTTAAAAGTACAGCGCAAGACTAACTTCCTCTTATTCCTGAGACAAAATGTCTCAGTTGTTTTTGAGTGTGGTTATGGGGTGAAATCATGTTTATTCTGTGTGGAGCGAGGACATTTGCCTAGCAACAGGTGATACTGTATAGCTGACGCGATGTTAATATAAAGAGAGGCTGGTTCAGAGAGCACTGAGCTAGTTCCAAAGTTGCCTGTTGGGGTGCTGCCCTTTGTCATCTTGCAACTTGGGCGAGGATCTTGAATTCGTTCTTACTTAGATTTGTAATTGCTGCCTGCTTCAATAAACAAAACTTAGATTGAAAATGTACATTGAAGTTTTTAATCAGCCCCTTTATTAAGCGGTACACAGAAACCTCCTATTCACTCAAGGATCAACTGAAGCAGTTCATACAGCCTCTTCTATCAATAATGAAGTGTGCCAGACAGTAATATACAGTATTTAGACTAAGACCAGGGGTCTCCAACCCTGGTACTGTTGAGCTACTGTGGCTGCTGGTTTTCATTTCAACCAGTCTCTCAGTTACTTAATTGAACCAATTATTGGCTTAATTAGTCCAGATGAACAGGCGTTCCAGATCTTTAGCCACTGATGATGTAAAGACACCTATAAACCCTGCTGGATAGGGGCGCTCAAGGACCAGGGCTGGAGACCCCTGACTTAGACACTAATTAGAAATCCTTTACACCAGCAGTGGCATTTTAAAAGTTATTTCAGGCTGACAAGTGGGTGTTCTATTAATCTTTAAATCCCTAACTGTTCCACCTCGACTGCTGCTCTGCTTGGTTACATAACTGGTGGTTTTGTTTTTTTTTTTTTTGTTTTTTTTTTTGTTTTTTTTTGCTGGTGAATGTAAAGCACAGTCATGTGTTTGTGCAATATGAGCTTTTGCACTGTATGCTGTAAAAAGGGCTCTTTGACGACTACAAAAAGTAAATTGCTGTTTGTTTAAGGAATAAAAATAGAAAGCTACCTGGGAAAGTCTTGGAGATCTGTAGAATCTTGAGAGGCCCTGTGAAAGAGAGTTAAAGAAGAGATTTTTTTGTTACATATGAACTAACTGATTTTAATACTGGAAACAAAAGTATATATACTTCATTCATGGAGTATATGTGTATATTACTATTTTAAGATAACAGTGAACTAAAAAATTACGTGGCTGGTTATCTTTTTTCTAGCAACGATCCATAGTAAGGGTGTGCTGATACTCGTACACCCCTAATCTTAAAGTAATATATAAAAAAATCAGCAGTTTGTTTTGTCATTAAATCTCCACCTTATTGGAATGGAGCCATGGATTAAAAATGTCCTGACCATATGGCAACAGGCAATGCAAATTAATACATGTACCACAATGTTCTTTTTTATTCAGTTACGGAAAAAACATAACAGAGATTTAATGTATTGTATAACAGAAACCCAGTAGGTAGCACTATAGGGACTTCTGCAGCTAGGTACATCAACTACAGTTGCTATAGTACCATCCCTGTAGATACTGTTGGACAGAGTGCTCAATAACATCTTGTACATGTATTTAAAGATGGGACTATTCAGGAATACCAAGATATATAGTGCATGCATATAAATGTAACAGGACAATATATATATGGTGCAGTGCCCCCAGATGTTGGGGTTACACCATCATCATTAGATGACTTGCTCATTAAAATCATTTGCTTATATATTTAAAGAGGATACACCATGAATTATTTAAACCTCTACTTAACAGCTGCATTTTGAAAATTACTTTCCTTAGACCAATCTCTGCATCTGCTGAGCAATGTGCCGTTATTAATGACCGTGCAGTATGCGTTAGCCTTGAATGAATGCAAGACAGAATCCAAAATGAGAGCTGGGAAAATAAAATATTCACGAAGCAGCTTTGAATATGCAAAAAGGGATTTGATGCTAGATCTTCTCATGTACAATACAATATCTACTAGGGTCCATTGAGAATATATACCAGTCCATCAACTACAGCAAGCACTGTTGAGCTTTTAACCAGAGAAGCCTTGCACTTCTTGAATACTTCCCAATGTACCATTCAGCACGTGAATGTTCTGGTCAAGTGATCCTGTTGGAATGGGTCAGCACTGCAGTCCAGTTTCACTGGATCCAGAGAGAACGCAGTCTTTTAAGCAGACAAAGCTTAGCAAGGGGTGGGGAAAACAATCTGAATTTGCCTGCAGGCTTATTAAAAGATGATATAAATATATAGAATTCTGTTTGCTGGCATCCTGGTTTCAACCCCAGCTTTTGTTTAGATTCTATTGTCCTAAAGGCCTTCATACAATCTGTCGGTCTACCATTTATTTTATTTGCCATATATAATAGATTTAGCTTACTTGCTTAATGCACAGATTAGATCCTGCCTGTGTTCATAAATTGAAAATGGTTCACGCGTGATAATTACACTAACTTGGTAATAGGGCTCCATAAATTAGATTCCATAACACTGGTGGATGCTGCAAAGAATTTCAGTGGTGCTCCAGAGCTCTGTCTGTCTCTGTCTCTGTCTCTCTCTCTCTCTCTCTCTCTCTCTCTCTCTCTCTCTCTCTCTCTCTCTCTCTCTCTCTCTCTCTCTCTCTCTCTCTCTCTCTCTCTCTCACTCACCTCGGCCTCGCTGCCCTCCCGCAGGTTGTAGGTCAGGTTGTGATGGATATCTGCTGTGAACTTGCTGGCATACTCAGGGTATAGCTCCAGCACTTCTCTCAGCGCCCGCACGCTGATGTACTGCAGGTCACAGTAGGTGAGTGCCTTGACGTCTGCGTTGGTCTTGATCACCTGTTCCTTACAGGGCAGATCCGCGCCAATCAGATCACTTTTGCCTGGTAGGAGCAGAAGTGGAGACAAAACAGCAGCCTGTATTTAATGATCTTAATACCGCCGCTAAGCGTTTAGTAGCGTTGATAAATCACCCTTGGTGGAGATTACCATAAAGTTTATTAAAACTTTAGCTTATTAAAATTGACCCTTGCAGATATGGATATGCAATGCAGTGTTGTGTGAGGCCTTGCCGTTACGGATTAAGACCTCTTGTCAGCGAGATGAGGTTAAAAGCTTCATAACCATGAATGTGGATGATCCTGGCTCTTTTGCATAATTCACAATTTCACAATACTATTTCTGAAATAGTATTGCGAAATTGAAATCGAATCAGGAGCATGCCTTACCGAGAATGGCTAAGACCATGTTGTCCTTGAGCACTTCCAGAGAGCCGGAGCACACAAAGTAGTTGGCCTGCAGAGCGTCGCCTTGCCGGATGAGATACTCCCCGGGGGCGCAGAAGGAGGTCTTGATATGCAGGGAGAGGGAGCGCAGGCATCCTCGGCTCGCCGACTCAAACAGAGGCAGCTGCAGGATGTCTTTGTTCAGGTGCATGGCGATGTCTGCGCGCAGCTCGTCTGGGAAGTCATGCAAGAGCTGCAGCAGGCAAGCAAACGAGAGAGAGAGAGTGAGAGAAAGAGAAAGAGAGAGAGAGAGAGAGAGCGAGAGAGAGAGAGAGGCGTGACTCCAAGCCATATTACAGTCATTCTACTCGATTTCCAGCCTCAGTCTGTTCGCTTCTTCTCATATCAATATTGTGCCATACACAGATGTTTGCCATCCTTCAACCTTATACGAACCCATTTCTACCACCTAGAAACCCGTAACTATGTAGGTCTAGCACTGAATACTGAACCCAGCTGAGTGTCCCTCTCTTTCTCTATTGTACCTCATTGGCGTCAATGCCATTGTTGACAGACCAGGTGGTCTGGAAGTACTCCAGCATCCTCTGTTTGAGCTGCTGTGGCAGACGATGGACCCTGATGAAGTCTTTCAGGTCCTTCATCCGCGTGTGATACAGCGAGCGGCGGGAGTACATGCGCTGGATAATCGCGGTCACGTTCCCAAAGACCACGGCGTGCATCAGAGCTGAGCAGCGAGAGGGAGAGAAACAAGGTTACTGAACTGCACTGGTGTACATTTCTACATGAGTAAGTAATACTTTTCTTTTTAAGTGGTTCTTTTCATGATGTTAGTGATTCATTCTTAACATCTTTAGATTTAAGGATTGTACTGGGAATAACTTAAGTTAACTCCCATTGCTTAGGAGTTTCCATTGCAGGTTTCCCCGTGAGCCTTATGTAAGCTTCCTGTACAAAAAAACATGGCAGGTCTAATTAAGCTCAGATGTCTAATTAAACCTGCACTAAAAGCTAGAATGGCTCATGTAATGGAAGCCTTAAATCAAAACCTGTTGAATAAATTACATTATAGATACATTACAGATACATTTTTATCAGAATACATGAAGTCCAGTTGTGTCCAGTCCTCATTTATCCAGATCCTAGATCATAGGGTATGACCTATAAAAGCTCAGCTCAAAGGCATCTGCGCTGATTACTTAATTTATGTTCCTCTAATCTCGAACCTTACCTCCTATGAGCATGGTGCAGATGGAGAAGATCTTCTCTGCGTCTGTGTTTGCACAGACGTTCCCGAAGCCCACGCTGGTGAGACTGCTGAGGGTGAAGTAGAGAGAGGCGATGTACGCGCTCCGAATGGATGGGCCTCCCATCATTGAATTATTGGTGTAGGGAGATTCAAGACGCTTCCCCAGTTCATGAAGCCAACCTGGAGAAGAGACAGAAATAACATGAAGCAATGGGCAAATAAAGAGGTGTGCATCGAGTCATAAGTGTAATAGCCTATATGCAGATTATATTGTTAAAATTAAAGTAGAGTGTTTCAGTTGGAGGCAGTCTTGAACAGTTTCATGAACAAACATTCTTAAATTAATAATAAAAAAACATATTTTAATGACTCATGTGTTAAAGCTTTGTGCATAGGGCCATATGGTTTTATTTTGCCTGTCTCTGTATTGAATGAATGACTAGCGGGGTACAGAATTCCGATATAATGATTCATGGTACATATCACACATTCAGTCAATTAATATAAGAATTGCATTAATGCATCGTCACACAAATGTTGCAAAGTGTCAATGCATAAGAACAGCTGGCTACAGGTATAATTAGAGCTTCTAGGCAGCAGATAAACAGCTAGTGACAAATTGAGGTTAATTATCTTGTCTGAATCAAATACTGTTCCGTTAACAATAGGAGATATCCAAAGAAGTCCCCAGGATTTTATGTTTGAATATGAAGTGCCTGTTTTTAATTATACAGTGTGGGGAGAATGCAGCAATTCTATGCAATTACTAACTCTGTAAACTTTAACAATTATAAAGGCTAAGTCAATCAAAGTTAATAAGACAAAAAAACTCAGTATAGATCTCAGGCTTACACGAAAGCAAACTCACACACCATGTTTGTACACCTCTGTGCTGTTCACAAAAGCGATTGATTCAATCAAATTGCTTTGGGTCAATAGACAAGGGAATTTGTGATACAGTTCTCTCTGTTGTAGCAGACAGGGAGTAGTTATTTCAAATTGTACCAGGCTGTTTCTTACTGATTTTGTAACATTCAAATGGTTTTATACCTTTCAGAGAAAACATGGGCAGCTTTGCTTTCAATTCAAAATAGGGATATCTAAACAGAGAGGTAATGACCATCATCTTCTGTGCTACAATGACAAGGATATTTAGTCTATTTTAAAAAATGGGTAAGGGGGAGATTGTTCCCAGATGTTCTGTAAGGCTGTTATGGGATGGTCATTACAACACAAAGCCTTCTGCGCTATTCAGATTCCATTGTGAAAGCATGTGTAGACTGATTTGTTTGAGGATTACTCTTGAAGACCTATTAGTTCCTAGCTGTGCTGTACTTTCTTTCTTTCTTTCTTTCTTTCTTTCTTTCTTTCTTTCTTTCTTTCTTTCTTTCTCATACTCTGAGTTCAGGACTTTGTATAGACATAGTTACCAGACCCTGGATTTTAGCACAATTCAAGTCTAATTTAAGAAAGTATAACACAAATAACCAATTGTAGCAGCCACTGCTAGAATCCTTACCAGATGTAAAAAAACATGATCACATTAATCCCTGTCTTGCCCAGCTGCGCTGGCTATCTGTAAAGTTTAGGATTATTTTCAAAACTCCCCTGCTCATCTACAATGCCCTTCATCAGGTCCAGAGTATCTCTCCAATCTGCTGACCAGCTATGTCCCGGGCCGCAAGTTGAGGTCCTCTGACTCTGGCTTGCTTGTTATAACCAAGCAAAAGTGCACCACACTTGGAGAGCACTCTTTTAGCTTAATGGCCCCAACTCTCTGGAACTCTCTCCCAGCTTTGGTGCATGCAGCTCCCTCAGTCGCTCCCTTCAAATCAACTTGAAATACCCACTTGTTCTCTTTAAGCCTGATATCTGCTATTAGCTGTTAATTGCTAGTTCAGGTTTTTCACTCCATCTTATTCGTATGATTCTGTATGACACACACATCCACAATGTTTAGAATTCACATCCTAGCCTTGTATTTAATGTATTATGCCTGTATTTAATGTATTTGCATTGTTTTTTGCTCTTTGTATTTAATGTACTATGCCCTGTATTTCACTGTATTTAATGTATTATGCATTGTTCCTCATTACCTTGTAAAGCGCTTTGTGATGGCGGTCCACTATGAAAGGCACTATGTAAAATAAATATTGATTGGTTGATTGAAAGTGTACGGACAGAGCCTGCAGTATTGGAATGAAGAGGGTTTAACAGATTCTATGGAAATAGCTAGCAATATTGCAGAATACAATTTTTATTTTTTATTGTTTTGAATCAAAGCGCTGGAATGATTGCTGACACAAAGAGAGAAAAAAACTGTTATATAAAAGTTTTTTTTGTAGCTCATTGACTCACCCTGATCCTCTCTCTGGCTCACTGAATTTGGTCTACTAATTCAGTTCCTCTGAAATCCCCTTTCATGTTCAAGTGTAAACATGTACAGCAAGTAAGACCCCTGCCCTGGTAGGTTCTGCCCTTGTGTTTACTTTGTAAAGAAGATAAAAACATCTCCCATCAAGAAAACAAACAGCACATTAATACCATGAAAAAGTAGGTCAGTATGACCTATTGGAGGTAGAAGCAGAGCCACCTACGATACAGTAGTACATTCTCCCTCAAGGCTTGAACTTAACATATTTGGTAGCATTTTGCTACTAGTTTTTTTATGCAGTAGCATTTTTCTGATACCTTACACTGCAATATATAATAATAATAATTATATAGCACTTTTCATAATGGACTGCCATCACAAAGCTCTTTACAAGATAGGAGACTAGGCTGTGTGAAGTATGCAGTCACTTACAACAACGCCTCACCTGAAAGACAGAGCACAAGGAGGTTTAGTGACTTGCTTAGGGTCACACAATGAGTCAGTGGCTGAGCTGGGATTCGAACCGGGACTTGCTGGTTACAAGCCTGTTTCTTTAACCACTTTAATAAGAATAACCCAGTGTTTTAAAGCAAATATCTTGGTTGATAGCCCTCATTCTGTTAATCGTTAATCATACTGATGGCATATCAAATGCTTAGATGACAGATATGGTTGCATTCTTGTAGAACAAAATACATTTCGACAAGGAATTGCATCAGCATTTCCTTATGCAACAAAATTAAGTCAGATTTCCACCCATAATAAGAGGTGATAATACCTCTATAACTATTTAAACAGCTTGCACAGTCCTTGAGTCAAAGCAGTGCTGTACTAGCTGCCTACCTTTTTTCTTGTTGCAGAAAGTCACTCCAGTAAGTCTGAACACCTTGCTTTCCTCAAGCAGGCAGTAATCCCCCTGCCTCCTGCTTGGGTACTCACCAATCTCCCAGGTGGTTGGGTCATGGCTCTCCATCTCCTTTCGTCCAATCACGTACCAGATGCACGCCATCCAGTGAGCCAGTAAGGCGAACATGGACATGAGCAGGGTGAGCACCATGGCGCTGTACTGGGAGTAGCGGTCCAGCTTCTGGAGCAGCCTCAGGAGACGCAGCAGACGGACCGTTTTCAGCAGGTGAACCAGCGAGGTCTGCAAAGGGAACAGGCTTAGAACTGACCGACCATGCATAGTAAGGGTGACATTCCATCAAGGGGCTTGATGAACCACAAGATGAATGACCATCCCGGGTAGGAATCACAGCCTTAGGTGTACAGTTTGATCCATTTTTTAAGAGTACATTGTAACAGAATAAAAAAAAGAAAGACATGGATACTTTGTAGATCTAGTTTGGTTTTTTTGTGTTATTTTTAGAAAAAAAGCTTGTCAGACAATTACATCCTTAAAAGATCACGTTGATGTGTTAATACCACAAGAAGAAGAAGAAGAAGAAGAAGAAGAAGAAGAAGAAGAAGAAGAAGAAGAAGAAGGAGCAGTCCTTTCTTTGTTTCTTTCTAGCTCAATGCAATTATACCATACTTTTACAATGTATTGACCTTCATCCATAACTTTTTAACACCCAGAAATGCTAAATTTAGAAATACTAAAAGAACCTTCAAAAGAAGATTGAAGACATTATACTACACTTAAAATAATTCTCTGGGCTTTCTCCAGATGCACTTTCTCTCTTTCTAAAACAATCTCTTAGTTTGGGACCTTGTGTAGCTTTAATTGCCCGGACAGACCCTGACTTTCAGTTCCCTGGTCAGCTACTTATGTTATTTATTCAAAACTGCTGTGTATAGATGAGAAGAGGAACAAAAAATACAAGCAGTAAAGAAAAGGATGAATACTTACCACAGTGATATTAAAAGCGTAAAGAAGGTCAAAGGGCAAGGCTGCTATGAGATCCACAAAGAACCACGTGGCCGCGTAATGGATACAGATGGACCGTGAGTCATAGACCACCTGACCAGACTGACTCACGTAGGTCGTGCGGAAGTTCAGAATGATATCTGTTTAATACAAATAGCCCCTAGACAATAAAGCATTCATCTCCTTTAAACACATACAATCCCAAGTAACACTATGAGAACACCACAAGGCCAGCAGACAAACCTAGTGGGTAATGATTTGGCGTGTGCTTGTTTCTTCAAGTTTGAAAAACATTCATACACATCTTGCTTGAAAGGTATGATATCTGTGTTGCCAATGAGAATTAAAAAACAAAACTTGGATATTCTTGTTGGATTTGGGAATGAATGTCACAAATTGCTATTTGGTGAAATTAGTGGGGAGCTACTACAAGAGTGGATAAGAGGATTCAGATTGTACCTGTAAAGGTTCTTGAAAGAGATGGCAAATAAATAGATTCTCTATGGTTTTGGAATAAACATAATGGGCCCTATTAACAAAACTTCAAGGACTGCTGAAAGGTATGGTAACATTCTCCTAGGAAAATAAGAATAAGCTTCTGACCCATTCTAAAACATTTGAACAAGGTTTTGTAAAATTAATTAAAACACGCTTAAAAAAACATTCCTTAAAACAGGTTTTGTGAACAGGGCCCAGTAGATGCAGAGGTAAACATAGATGCTTGCCCTGTAATCCTGAAATACCCAGCTGGTGTATACTGTCCCAGATGCATACTGCATAGTGAAATCTTCTACTCTTTAGCTACTGACCGAGGATGAAGAGCATTTCCACAGCGATGTCAGTGACGATGGTGCTCCGGGAGGCCGTGTCGCAGTCATTGTAGGCGGTGAAGCAGACGTTGTAGGGCACGGTGACCGCCACGTAGAAGGTGGCCAGCAGGATCAGCCAGTCCCACAGCGCCTTGAAGATGCTGTAGTGGAGGAGGATAAAGCGGGATTTCTGCACGGCCGCCACCTTGTACTCTGGGATGGAGGGCTTGTTCTCGAACACATTCTGCAAAGCAATGGGACGACAGACTCATTATGGATTTCATTACTACTGGACAAGGCGGGAGCCAAAATTTGTTTTTGTGCAAGAGCTCCTGCTGGTTTGCATACCAATCCTTGGCAGCCTAAGTGCTCTTAATGCTGGTTCATATTTCCATTATGCAAACTGTAAAGGTGAGGGGAGGACAGCTTTTCTTGTTAAAAGTATCAGAACACCCCTATCTATTACACTGTATATTAGAACCTTTAGACAGGATTTGGGCATTTATTAGGATCCCAGTGGTGTTGTATTAATTGTTCTGGTTAAGGACAGACCTAGTGGAAAGTCATTGTTTTTCTTTGTGCACAAATCCTGATAAACTACAAAATCCCATTGTAATTTATATCTTCTTACAATCACATTAGCAAACTAAATGAATCACATATCTGTCCTGAGGGCTTCAAATGATTCTCTGGCTCCTTTTCAGCTTAGAATCAGAGAGAGAGAGAGGGGGGGGGGGAGAGAAAGAGAGAGAGAGAGAGAGAAAGAGAGAGAATAAACTATTAAATGAAATTCCTATTATATCCCTTTTATGTCTACAAAGTGTCGTATTCAAAGTGAAATACAGTTAACAACATCATAATCAGTGGTCCTTTGGGTGTCTTTACCTTGCAGTAGAAGCCGAATATGTGAGAAAGGCCCAGAAGTAAGACATGTTTAACTAGAGAAAGTGTGAATATAACATCACTCATTCTACCATATCGAAGTAAATACGCCTTATCGTTACAGCACAATGGAAAAATACAATAGAATCCAATGCTTGAGACTGAAATCTGACATTTGACTATGAATTTGCTTAAGTGTAGCATCCATAACTTCAAAACACCCGATCAAACTTCAAAGATAAAGCTTTTACAAGAATCAAAGTCAAGTAGACAGACATCTATGTTTGTGAACATACCAACAGCAAGGCAGGCTTATACTGTATTGCCAAAAGGCCAGCTAAAAGTATGGTGTTTAGAAACTGGTGGGCTTTATATACTGAGCATCAAAAGAAACTTATCACTATTATAACACGTTTATTTTCGGAAAAAAATAAGGTATATAATTGTGTGGCAAAGTGGTAAGTGGTAAGTAGTACGTGCAGGTGCAGTGTGGTAATCCAACAATGAAGAGACAGACAACAAAGTATGGGTGAAAATGAGTTCTGTTTATTTTATTCCAGGGGTTTGTTGTCCAGGTTTTGTACTGGCCGTGGGCAACAGCTCCGGATCGCGTTAGC
This sequence comes from Polyodon spathula, assembly GCF_017654505.1. Lineage (NCBI taxonomy): Eukaryota > Metazoa > Chordata > Actinopteri > Acipenseriformes > Polyodontidae > Polyodon > Polyodon spathula. The sequence goes on from NC_054561.1 coordinate 2,464,863, forward strand.
CGTCTAGTCTAACAAATAAGACAAACAGTAGACTTTAGAAAGACAGACAAAACAAACAAAAACACTCACGGTTAGTTTCTCACTTGGGTCCTTTCGGTCAATAGCATAACCATTACAAGTAACGGATCACATCACTATGTCCCCTTTTTATACCATGACCCATTGGTTAACGAGCACACCCGCTCCTCCAATCCACGGATACCACAGCGTTAACCTTGCGGGTTAATGGTTTAGTGTACCATAGCCCCGCCCCTTTCTAGATGGCCGACTTCCGCCGAACCCTGGGAATTAATTTTCGGACCAGCTAGTCCAAGGTATTCTGTTCCCTTTACACAGCGCCCTCACACCAAGAATAATTCGCTGTCTGTCCTATGGACATTGACATAATTGTTTTGTTTTTTTTTAGTCACGCGATCATTCATCCTTGACCATGACACGCTTGAGTGACTATGACTGAAGCACATGCACTTAATCACCTAATTAGTGAGACAGCTGATTGGACACTGGATATGGAGTGATTTCAACTGCTGAATTGCAAGCTTAAATAAAAGCAAAAAAGAAAATCACAGAAAAAAACAATATGGCACATCTGTCAAGAGAGCATGTTGGAGGCTGGACTAGGGCAGCATACTGTGGCTCGCCGTCTTGGGTGCTCACAGCCAGCAATTTCAAGCCTGATGAGACGGTATAACCAGACACATTGTAAATGACAGGCCACGAACTGGGAGACCAAGAGTCACAACACCTGCCCAAGATCGACAGATCATTTTGCAGCATCTCTGTGATGTCAGTTGTTAATCATCACAGTCTCTGCACCTACTCTAAAACAAAGTTTGTCATTTTTTGATCACATCTAGTGAATTTTATCCAAATATAAGTGATATGTTTCTTTTGATGCACAAATATAAGTGATACGTTTCTTTTGATGCTCAGATATTAGTGATAAGTTTCTTTGATGATCAGTATACATTATGCATATTTGCATTCATCACTATTCAAGTGGTCTTAATAGATTTTGCTCAAATCAATCTATTAGTTAAGATGACACAACATTGGTGCAATGACGTGGTAAACCTACAACTGTATGTGCATTTCATTACAAATATTTATATTAAAAAATCAGACGCGTGTACTTGGGGGACCGACTTCTTAAACTGCTTTTATAAATAATTGCTAAAGAAGCCTTCCAGTTAGTTTCAGAGTGCAGAAAATAACAACGCCAGTAAGGGGTGAGAAGAAAAGGTTGTCTAGTACGGAGCAGAACATCTTCCACTTTCATCCTCTTCATATTTCCCAATGATTAAAAGTAAAATAATCCTGTGTGAGTCTGGCAGTTTGAAACGCTCTGCGCTTGATCTTCTCGAGTCATTAGGCAGTGAGGGTGTCTGCCCAATTACCAAGAGAAAGTTCGCATACTCACGGGTCCGGATCTAGGTAGAAAATGTTCTGCAAACAGTTTACAATTAGGATAAAGGCCAAGCAGAGTTCAGCTGTTTCTCTAGTCTCTTTTAAGAAACCTGAAAGCCGGCTGCAAATCAAGGACGACTAAACTGCAATTGATGAGCGGCATTCCAAGAAACGCAGAGGGATGAAGGCATCAGCTGAAATATTTGCCATCACGGTTATTGCATGGAGCCCACTTGCTGTTGGGTAAAACCCCTGATTAGAGTGTGAGCAAAACATTTAGGTGTTTTTGTGGAGGTACTGTGCTTTGGAGGGATGTGTTGCATTTGAGTTATGCTGATGAAGGCTCACACTACAGTGCATCTAGAAAAAAAGACGGGAACGAGGGGGGGGGCTTGATTATACAGTCAGAAATGGAACAGATAAGTTAACGCAAGACCCGACTTCAAAGCCAGTACAGAGAGTAGAACAAGAGGGCATATATAATGCACTCCTCCCTGGCATGCCTGATAGAATTTTGACTAAAACCAAAAAAAAAACAAGCATATCACCCATTTTAACCTCCTTGCACTGGCTCCCTGTTCAATATAGAATTGATTTTAAAATCTTACTTACTAAAGCCTTGAATGGAGCAGCACCTAACTATTTGCAGGAGCTAAGAGCACGTATCTCCCAAATCACACTCTTAGATCACAGGAAGCAGGGCTGCTCATTGTTCCCAGGGTCAATAAAATCAATACAGGAGGGAGGACTTTTTCTTTTAGAGCCCCTAAACTATAGAATGCTCTACCTCCACGTGTTAGGGAAGCTGGGTCTGTGTGTATTTTTAAGTCTAAACTTAAAACACATTTTTTATAAAATGGCATTTTTATCTTAGTGGTTTTAATGCAACATATTTGCTAGCTTTTAATGATTTTTAAAAAAAAAAAAATTATTTGAAGAATTTTGTATTTGATTGTATATATTTATGTACAGTGCCTTGTGATACTGTAGTATGAAAGGCGCTATATAAATGAGATAAATAAATAAATAAATAAATAATAAATATGAACGCTCTAGAGCGCTCCACATTACGGCTCTTTTGTTTTTAGGTTTTATGGCTGTTAAAGAAGTCCCTGGTCACCTACAAAATGTTCAAAATATGCCAGCCTGCATTAGATTTTGTTAATATCCTCAGTTGTGAGGAGAGTGGCGATCTGTGTCAACGAGCTTCAGTTGTAGCCGTAGTAACGTGGGTTAACTAGCAGGATACATACTAGAATATCTGATTCTGTGACATGTATGTTACAGAATAGAGCTGTGGAACTAGGCTATGTACAGCCTAAAGTGTTAGACTAATAAAATGTGCTCTCTGCTTATATCCACCAGCTGTTTTAGCCTGGATTAACATCAAACCAGCCTGCCCTGTGTTACAATATTTACACACAATCTTCTGTAAATTACGAGTTTGTATTTTGCCTTGCATTTGCATGTAGAGCAGGCAATTTGGTGTTATGCGAGAGCGTGGGATTGTGTGCTTGAAATGTGGGACATTACTCATAATGTGTGACAGCAGAGAGGTGCAGCATGTCAGCCACTGGTGAGGTTGTCATCCTGGCACAATGCAAGGAACCCAATTATTCTGTTAAAAAAATAACTGTGCTGTTCACATCCCTGATTGTTTACACGTCCTTGGCGGGGCGGCAATATACCTCAAAACGAGCCAAGGGCTCCTAATTAAGCCAGGCTCAATAACCAGAACTGTTGTAATTCATTTTGCCAACAGTTTAGTTCTGGATTTAATCAGTAGCCTCAACAGCCACGAGTCCTGCCCCCACAGCAATCCTTTTTTAGACTGTTTTTTTCAGAGCGAGCTGGTGAAGTATTCAGGGTTTGGCAATGATCCCAGCACACTTCAGGAAAAGGTACAATTACCCCAAACCCTTGCAATGATACAATTAGGCTGAAACACATCCTCTGACGTGAATCAATTATGCAATGTTGCTAATTACTCGAGTTTTTTTTTTTTTTCATCTGATCTCCTTCTTTGTACTTGAAATAACTGAAATTATTATTTGGTCAAAATAATTTGTTTGGTAACTTCAAAAGACCTTTTCATAAAACAGAGGTCATTTGTTTTCAATTTTTGAGGCAACAGCTTGTTAGATTAAACCTAAAAACCTAAGCTTTTAACACAAATATGTTACACACAAAAAAAACATTAGCCTGGACTTTAAAACTGTGCCAAGCTTCGCAGGGCATGCAGAAAGAATTGCATGACTGCACACCCTGGAGTGAGTTTTTAATTACTGTCCGATTTTCAATTATAAAACTAGTTGCCTCTGCTTTCCTATTATTTTCTATACTTTTACAGTGCCGTTCTTCAGTATAAGGGAATAGACATACAGCTCAGGGATTTCCATTTGAAGTCAAACTTTCTCCCATCCTGTCGAGACATACAGAATGTTTTTCATGACAAACATAAGAACACTAGTAAAGTCTGGGAACAACAAAAGGCTCATCCCTTGTTAGCACACCATTCTCCCCTACTGGAAGAAACTCATTTAAAAGCACAGAATCAAATTTTTTTTAGAAAGTACCCGCTGTTTTAGATCCTACTACTTCACCTGGTAAGCTACGCCATGCATGCATAACTGTGTAAAAAAAAAGTGCTTTCTTCCTTCTGTTCTAGACTTACTTTTCATCTCTCTGTACTAACTTTGAAATAGTGTTAACTTTATCTAATGACATCATTACAGAACCATATCTTCAAATCCTCTTGAACCTCAGATAATATGAAGAAAAAAAAAATGTGTTGACTATTTTGTTACCTTCATTGTAAGAATTTTGGTTACCGGGGAAACAGTTCTCAAAGGCGTTCTTGTGAAAGTGTGGTAAGGTAGCAAGAGTGTCAATCTGTCTCAGGTTTGATGTGTTAGAAACACTGTTACAAGTTAAAGTGGCAGTATGCCTAATTGATGCTGATACCTAAATGTAATTTACTGGTGCCTGTCTATTAAATTCCTTCTGTCATATACTTTACCTGAACTGTTCTTTTGTTGGTTTGTTCTAGAACTATTTGTTTGAAACTTTCAACACCTTTTACACTTGGTAAACACAATCAGTCCTTATAAAGACTATTTAGTGAGATCATCTGATTGTAAATACCTGTGGCCGTTACATACAGGGGACTGTTAAACTCTAAAATCACAACCAATTCTTTTGTAATCTGCAAAAAGCACCACAAGGCAATAACAGTTTTGCATTGCTCTTATGGGAAAAAACAAGGAAACAAACAAACACTTGATCTGTTGTGGAATTCACTGTTATCCTGCCTGCTAGCTGCTTTCACTAGATCACATTTCAGAAAGAATGTTGCATATTTTCAATCATAGTCATTTCATTTTGCCTCTGGCCCCCTGCATTTTTCTCTGGTCTGCCAGTGCCTGTGCAGAGCCCTGCTGAATAATAGATTGGGCTGTCATGGGACGCTGTGAATGGCAGCTGGTCTGCCTTTACTAACCCTGTGGAAAAAGCTTTAGAGCTGACCTTGTTTATAACATCTGGAGGCATCCAACACAAAATGTCCCTTTCGTTGTTTCTTTCTTTCTTTCTTTTTAAGGGGTGAAATACAATAGTGTAGCTCACTGTAACAGTAATTATGCCATGCTTTTCCAATGCACTGACCTTCATCCACAACTATGAAACACTCAGCCGTGTTCAATTTAGAAAAATGTTTGAAGCAGAAGATTGGAGACATTATACTAAGATCTTAACAGAATTCACTGTGCTTTTAACTAGATGCACTGCTTTATCTGCATTTACCTTCATTTATCTACATCCAGGAACAAAGCAACAACATTACACAACATGATCCTGACCCAAACCACCATGCCTGCCATGCATCCCTTGGCCTCTCACAAGCAGAAAATCTGCAAAAACTGCGGTTAAGTGATGTGGAATATTACAATACACGCAACTGAGACTGTTGACCCCATTCATGCACTGTAGGTAGGGCGCACATGTCTAGTGATCCGTGGAAGTGTTTACTGGTTCAGTCGAGGTTAGAGTGACAGATTTTTTTTTTTTTTTCTGTTTAAGATCTGGGTAGGTCTTAAGTATTTTCATGGAATAAGTCTTAAATCCCAAGCAATTTTGAAAACGTTCTGAAAACATACGGCCATCTGTTTAATATTGGATCAGATCCACACTGAAGAGTGAAACAGAAACAAACTCCACACACACACACACACAGAGGGGCCAGGCGGTCTGGATTAAAATCAATTCCTCTCAGCCACTGTTACTTTGTCAGAAGGAGCATCTAAAAATATCATGAAATAATTCAGCTCTGAAAACAGTCAATTGGATTATCTTGGTTTATGGTTTATTTATACAATTTAAATTATGTTAAATAATTACATACCTATATATACATATATACACACACACACACACACAGACTGATTGGTTTACTTACCCTGTCACTGTTAACTATTTTTAGAATACTGTGATTATATTTGAGTATAATAATAATAATAATAATAATAATAATAAATAATAATAATAATAATATTCAATAAAATCCATTCATTAACGTGTTGATTTCAAAACAAGAAAAGCCGTCCTTCCCTCACGTTTACAGTTGAGTACCCCTCAATGTCAACTGACTTCCACACTGAGTGTTTTAAAAGCCGATTGGAAGAATATTTTCCTCTCTTCTGGGGTGCTGACATTTTTACTGCTGTACTGGTGGCTAATCAGCTTCTAAAACACTCAATTGAAAGTCAATTGCCATTGATTGGTACTTAATTGTAAACGCGAGTAGGCATAATACCCAGTTTTTGCATGCCCCTAATAATGCTACTGTAAAATCTTACTTTAGTATCTTCTGAACTGAATCGCTAATTCAGGGTTTTCCTACCTGCACTCAAACTGCTTTCATTTTAATGTGTTCCAGGCTCAGCGCCCATTTGAATCATGCTCATTGACAAAAGGAAAGCTTGTGTTTTTGTTCATGCAAATGTACGTGATTTGTATATTTATACCGAGTCTTAAAGTGCCTCCTACTGTACATCTTTGCCGAATTATGACATCATCACTCAGAATAATTTAAAATACCAACGAGTTCCCCTGCCATGCATTATTTTTACAGTTAAACAATTTTTTTTATTCCAGTGTTTTGTTTTAGACTCTTATTTGTTCTATTTCTACAGTCGCATTTTATCTTATTTTCAGATTTTACCATTACAACCAAATCTCCTCTTTCATTTCTGTTTTTATTAAATTCTATATTAGACTGTTTTAAATATAAGGCACTACAGAAATGCAAAGTGTGGTTCTTGCCATTGTTTTTGTCATGATTTGCACTGTTGGTTTTGGGTGGCAAGCGTCGCGGTTGTTCAAACCGAATGTTTCCCTGTGATCCTGTGTTAAAGAATAGTGCTTTTATGTCCTCTCAGTACTCACGTTGTTCAGTTTGACCTTGCTCTTGTTCTTCTTTGTGAACTGATTGGTCAGGTGATACAGGACCGTTCTGCCTCGCCTCCGCGCTGCCGTCAAATGGGAATTTTCACTCTTTTTACTACTGCTTTTCTCTTCTAAAAAAAAAAAAAAAAAAGAAAAAAAAAAAAAGTTTTTAAAAATATGCTCTCTCTCTCTCTCTCTCTCTCTCTCTCTCTCTCTCTCTGGACTGAGTGTATAGCTGAGTGTTGAGTTTGATAAGCCATTCGATGACGTCTTCTGGGGTTGTTAGATGGATTACATTTGTATTTCCTTCAAATGAGTGTATAGGGCAGTGATGGGTGAGGGACGGATTGCACCTTAATCACAACTAGGCAACTCATTAAATCCCTTCTTATGGAGGTGGTAGCCACACCTCTCTTGTGTTGTTCTAACACAACTAAGACAACAACAACAACAAATATGCTGAGGTCCTGTACTACAATGGTAACAGAAGGGCAGACACAGGTAGGACTGATTGAATTGTAACACAGTATTAACATATTTGGGATCTTAGTGCAAGACCAGGGTTGATTGTTTTAAGTGTCCTTACCAACTTCCAAAAAGTACACAAACCGAACATTTGAAATTTACCATGAAAAACAGTTTTAAGTTTATGTCCTGACACTGTACCCAAAGAGCGTCAATCTTAAAATCACATTTAAAAAAATGGCAAATGCAAGGTACACATTCAAATATTCCACTATCACTATTTAGGTTGTATTTTAATGATCTAAACCGTGGCAGATCTTAATACTGCCGCCCTACATTTTATAAACCTGATTTTTCACCGACCTTATTAGTGTTAGTTGGTGAGTCAATAAATCATCAGGGGTAAATCCCAACTGGCTTAATAGAGAGTGAAATAGCGGCGGTATTTCCTGCATAGATCCTTAAAACAGACCCTAAAGAGTGATGATGGGATGTTTGAACATCTTACCCATTTTTAAAGTCATTTTAAGATATCTGGCATTCTTTAGGTTGGACTTGCAGAACAATCAACGGAACATCCCCATCGAGCAGGGAGTCAATGCCTCTTACCTTCCTTTCTGCCGCTGTGATTGGGTTTTCCTCGGCATTCTGTGATGTCTTTGAAGGAAAACAGGAACAGGACCACTTCTCCTTTCTCATTTTTAATGGGAATTATGTCAAGCAAACACCAGAAGGGAGCCCCTGCAGAGAGCAAGGAAATCAAAGGATACAACCAAATTGGCTTTCTTCTCTCTCTCTCTCTCTCTCTCTCTCTCTCTCTCTCTCTCTCTCTCTCTCTCTCTCTCTCTCTCTCTCTCTCATAAAACAGTGAAAGACAATAGTCCAGTAGTGCAGCGTTCTGTAACAGTAATTACACCATGCTTTTACAATACAATTCAGCTCATAATACTGACATGAATCATCATCCCTGCCATTCATTCACTGGCCTCTCACAACCAGATACTAGCTTTCTTTCTTTCTTTCTTTCTTTCTTTCTTTTTTTTTCCAGAAAACAAGCATGAATACAGTAAGTGGTTGACCCAATCCTTGCTAGAATGAAACCCAAGACATAGCTTGTAAAACTGTAAACACACATACACACACACACACACACACACACACACACACACACACACACACACACACACACACACACATTCTCATTATTCACGGTTCTACACCGAATCTGGTAAGACACAGGAAGTAGGAGTCGTTTAGCAGCAGAAACGGTGACCTGACGGAAGATACTGCCATAGGAACGCTAAGCAGAGTGGAGATTGGGGACGGGGGGAGGGCAATGCGCACTCCGAGTAATTTATCATGCATCCTCTGTTAATACAAGAGTCTTCATTAAAACAGAGTGCGCCTGTACCAGTCTTCCTGTACCCTGACTCGAGTGCATAAAACTCAATGAAGCAGCGTTCCTCAGGAGACATGCCTCTTCAAATGCTTTGCTTCGAAAGGCAGTTTGAGGCAATTTTCTGCGATTGCTGAAGTGCACTGTGGACTATAGCAACTGAGGCACATCAAATGTTTCATCCTTGCTGGGCAGAAATAATCTATCTGCTATCTTTTGTAACATTATTTTATAGATACTACAGTAAAATGACAATTTTTTTTTGTATCAGAAAATTTGGTATCAGAATACCCCAAGATTTGTCGGTTATATATTTTATATATCTCCCTGCATGAAAGCTTCTGAGTGGGAGAATTTCAATTTTCACTTAGTAATCAGTGATATAGAAACAATAGGCACTCGTGTAAAAATGTTAGACCGCTTGGTGCTTCAATTAAACAATTTCTAAAAAGTCCCATGTGTGGCATATTAAAGTCATCAATTAAATTAGGCTGATCACTAATTTGCCAATTTTCAGTTGCCGGGGTTTGATTTCACATGCACAACAAATCAGAAATACAAAAGCAACGGGAGGGTTCTAATAAATTTGCACACTCTGTATTGAAGTATTTTTTCATGCAGCAACGTTCCCTCTAGACCTCCCATCCAAGAAACGTCAACTAACCAGCATGCGTTGCATATAAAGAACAATCACATGGCTCTCCCGTGATTCCATAAACCTATGAATCGAATCAAGCAAAACATGGGACAAGGATAAGACTTGACTTGAAGATAACAGCTATACTTGCTGCACCTTCGCAAAACGTGGATCTGCATTGACGTGACGATTTTCAGGGGTGTTGTCAAACTCACCGTTCTTCTTGTAGAAACGCACCTCAGCCTGGTACTCCTGTCGCCCCTCCAGAGCCTTCTCGATCATCTGGGAGACGAGCTCGCTGCTCTCCGGCCCGTATAGGAAGCGGCAGGTACAGTTCTTCTGCATGACCTCCGTGCGCACGAACCCCGTGAGGTCACAGAAGCCATCTGAGCAGTACACAATGGGGAAGCCGCGGTGCACCTGGCCATTAGCCAGCAGAAAGTTACTGTCTGTGAGAGGAGGGGAGAGGGGAGAGCAGAGAGCAGCATTGATCAACTGTTTCTTTTATGCTGCCCTCACAAAACAACTGTTAAATTACATTATGCTATCCAACACTCAAAGATTAAACTACATAGTTAGGTCTAAAAAGTTTTCATCACTGTTTTCCTAATGCAAAATTACTCTGACTCAGACTGTTATGCAAGAATGCATTGAAATATAGTATATATATATATAAAATGGAAAAATATTATTTCATATTAATATATTAATATTAAATAATATAATACAGGGCTCGACACCAACGTTGCTTGTAGAGCCCTGTATAATATAGTAATATAAAAATTAATTAATTTTTCAAACCATGAAGTTATTAGTTTTTTTAAATTTATTTATTTTTTTTTAATTACCCCGCCAACTTGGTGTTTTTCATCAGTGCACAAAGCAAGACCTGTTTTTGTGTTTTCATTTTATTCTTTAAATGTTAAATCTCATTAGACGCATGTGTGGTACATTCAAGCTGCACCCACACTGCGGTTTTGTCTGTACGCCTCCTTCGTCTCCTTTCTGTATACATTTCCAGCCAACCTAAAAACCTTATATTATCAACCCCACAAAAGCTCATCTAAAAGTGATCTTTATATGTATCAATCTCAATCAATCAATCTCTATTTTATATAGCACCTTACATAGTGGACCACCATCACAAAGCACTTTACAAGATAGTGAGGTAAAATGCATAATAGATTAAATACAAGGCTAGGATGTGAATTCTAAAAATTGTGGATGTGTGTGTCATACAGAATCATACGAATAAGATGGAGTGAAAAACCTGAAATAGCTAAAAATAGATATCAGGCTTGAAGAGCATTGAAAGCAAAAGAGAACAAGTAGGTCTTGAGAGTTGATATTCCATTGGGAATATATACAGTACAAGGCTGTTCGTCAGACGTGGTCTTAAACACAGGAGTAAATATATCTATTTTGGTATTTAGATTTAGTCTTATGGATTGTTTAGTTGTTTTGGGAGATTTTTACTCAACACAAGCAAGTAAAACTATTCATTTAGAATACTGTGTTAGCTCATGGTCATCAAGGACCTAGACTATTTACTATAGTAACTCTATAGGACATTAAGATGGTGCGGATTGAAAGATAATGAGAACTAGACAACTCATGTGCAACTGGGAAAAGAAAAGCAAATAATCCTTCAGCTTGTTGGTTCAAAAGATAGTATACGCCCTTTGCATTGTAGTTTGAATTAAAGTATCACATAACAATGCCCGTTACACTCTTCAATGCTATAACCTCGGCTATCGGTTGCAGGCAGAGATCGAGGTTCTCAAACCGCCGACCCTGCGCTCCGCAAATGAAAAAGAGCCGGGCTCCCCTGCGTTTATGGTTTAAGAGCTTTTAACCTCATCTCATCTCACCGAAGGGACAGAATCCGTAACGACGGTGTATCACAGGACACTGCCCTTGTTACACCTGCAGGTGGTCCTGTTGGACCCGTGCTGTCCTGTTCAAACTCACTATTTGGTCAAACCCCTTTTAGTTTTCTCATTGTGACTTCAGCAGAATCTTAACCGCCAGAATTTGAAAAGGTAAAGCTGTAAGGAATATCTTGAATCAGGACCAACTTTTTCTTTCAGCCTTTCTTAGTATCGTGCAATCTCGTGATCTACAGCTCTCAGCTGCCGCTAGGGAGGGGCTGTCAATCTCAGCGGGGAAATCCTGTCTCTCTTGCTCAGCTGCCCCCACCCGCTCTCCCATCTGCAAGGTAATTGTGAAAAACTTCCAAGAAACATCAGGCAACCAGAGCTGTTCCATTCATCCTCTCTCAGCAGCAGCACCTGACATGTCTTTTAATAACACACCCCCTGCTTAACGAAAGGGCTCCAGGAAATACATAATAAGATGCCTGCTAAATATAGAATCCCCATGTGAATAATGCTGCATGATAGCTTACCCCTGTACCAAAAATCTATCAAATTAGTCCTTAACCTTAGTCCTGTTCTGAACATTGCATGTATTGTTTGGTTAGTATGTATAATTGGATACCTGCAGTCAATGCAATCTCATTTCATACCTCCCCTTCAGTCACTGTGTGCACAATCGTACCATGTTAAGTTTTCTAGCTATGCATCTTATTTTATAATAAAAATATGTGACTGAAGGGGCTATTCTGCAATGTAGACAGGTACTGTTTGAACAACAGCAGAAGTAAATTAGCATGTGTGTGCAACATTCTGTACGTACCCACTGTCAAGAATCACTTGGTTGCCTAAATTGTAATTTTATACCTATTTCATTTTATTTAGCCCCTGTCATGATTACAAAATATGTAGTTTGGTTCATATATTGCTTAATGTGAAATATGACATATATACAGCACAGAAGATACAGTGAAGTAACTAAAGATGATGAATGAACATGCTTTACTGTATATAACAAAGAAATTCAATGGAACGAGAGACTTTCAAGAGTACCAGATGGACTTTTGAATATGCCCCGTACAACATTGAATAAAATCTCAGATAAATGTGCTTAAGCCTTAAGCAATCAGGGCTACCATCATGACAGTAAAAAGCTTTCTTACCTTTGCTAGTCATCATCAGATGTGACAGCCACACAAAGAGCACAGCGTGTGGTTTTCACTAACTCTACTGTGGGGGAGAAATGATTTTTTTTTTTTATGGGTAAATATCTGGACTTTCTTCCTAAGCATCGGAACGCGGGACATTTGCTAGGAAATTGGCACTGTCCCGACCATATAGGGACTGTTGGAATCTGGTTATATAACTTAGATTGATGCACAAGCTTGAATGGCACCTGGTATAACTGCCTGGTCATGGATGGAGTATTAAGTTGTCTGCATTGCAGCCTTTAAAGATCTGCCTGTGGTTTGTCAGTAAAGAGCAGGTGGATTGAAGCAGGTGTCCTGGCTAAGATGCCTTTGCAGGCATCAATGTTTTCATGCATGGGGATTTTTAGGAAGTGAGCAAGCAATTCAAGCACATAGATCTGTCCGTATAAAAGTTGGCAACCCTTAGTTGAATCCAAACTAGTGAAAACCTTACAGGCACTGTAATTAAAGTGACTCCCCATAGCAGCTGATTGCATGACTGGTTTCTTGAAAGGAGCCAAACTCATACGCTGTCCCCTTTCGTCAGGGTATTGGTAAGACCTTGGGATTTAAACTGGGTGCACAGAGCAGACTCTGGTTTAACATCTCGTCTAGAAGACATCCCTTGCAGCAAACTGTTTAGTATTATCATTGGTTTAGCTCTGGCACAAAGTCTCCCATCCAAATTAGTTTCCAAAATCTGGAAGGTTAACAGAATTGGTCAAGAACCAGTCGAACATTAAAGTCTTTCAAGTTAGTTAATACTGTAGACAATAGTACTGAAGTTTCATATGTCAAGATATAGCAGACCTTCTGAGCAGTATAATTTAATACCTTTGATACTTTCATAACTGCAGATCTGTATGTGATGTTCATTCATAAATGAGAACGGTGGATTCGTCAGTAATCAAGAGAGAATTGCCTTTATAAAAGTTTTCTATAGTAAAAGCATAGCAAAGTGTAATAAGCATAGTGAAAGTATGGCAAAGCATAGGAAAGCATTGTAAAGAAGCTAAGGTAAAGCATATTAATAAACATGGCAAATGGTACAGTACATGTATAGTACAACCATGGAGAAAGCATGGGAAAAGAACACAGTGCAAAAATAATGTAGTACGCTTTTAAATGGGAGTACATACTGTATAATTGTGGATATAAAGGCGTTAGACAAGAGAAAGACCAGCTAAGAACACTGTCAAGTTTGTATTTATTGATTTTATCTATACGGGGAAGGTCTGTGATTAACAAGCTGACAGCAGATTCCACTTGATTCAGTCACAGACCATTCCACATACCGTCAGTGAACCCTTATAAAAGTGAACTGCAAGTGGTTAAAGAAACAGGCTTGTAACCAGGAGGTACTCAGTTCAAATCTCAGCTCAGCCACTGACTCACTGTGTGACCCCAAGCAAGTCACTTGACCTCCTTGTGCTCCGTCTTTCGGGTGAGACATTGTTGTAAGTGACTCTGCAGCTGATGCGTAGTTCACCCACCCTAGTGTTGTATCTTGTAAAGTGCTTTGTGATGGTGGTCCACTGTGAAAGGCACTATATAAAGATTGTTATTATTATACCAAACCCCTCTGAGCTTTACAATGCTAACCTGTGCTTCACCATGACTTCACTATGCTTTTACTATGGAGATATTTAATAAGGGAGGAGCAATCATATTACACAGTGGTCTAGAAATCTCTGCCTGTGGGCAAGTGTGTTCCAGCTGGTATAACCTGCAATGCTGCACTAGTGACGCAGTAGCAGATGAACTTAAGGCCATTCTACAGCTCTGCTTCTGTGGTATTGCATACATCTTTAATTTCATTACATCTTATTTTACCTCTTGGAATTGTACATAATCTTACATCTAATGCATCTATTTGCTTTTTATTTAATTCAATAAACAGATTTAGCTATTGGGATCTACATATTAGATGTTGCGATAGAGAGCTAAATTTATCTCATTGGCAAGACTTTCTAAAGTAATGACAAGAAGTGGGATCCGTGCACCAGGGGATAACTGATAATTCAATTCAAGAATACCGGCATTAATGCACAAAATACTGGCAAGAGCCCAGCTAAGCCATAACCAACGTGATTAAAAGATAAATAAACCTGCAGCTCCTGGTTCCAGTGCTAATGATAAATCTTAAGAAACATAAATGGGGCATTTAAGTAATTATCTGATTACATTTAAGCCACACCATGCTGCAAATTAGGTAATCAATGCAGCTGTAGTATGCATTAATATACTACTATAGATCTAGTATAATTGCCATTCTATGCTAATTCATAGAACTAGCCTGCAGGCAACCCCTCCCCCTCCCCCTTCCAGCCATCTGGCCAAAGTAGAACGGGCTAGTGGGTAAACCTAAATATCTAATTTTGGATTTTCTTTTCTGTGCAGAATACTCCAAAGGATATAAGGGCACAGAGATCCTAATAACAATGCAATATCCATCACATAAGGTAGGTCACTAGAATGAAAGGTGATAAATCAAAGCTTAATAGTAACCCCCATAATAGTCATGTAACTGAGCTGGCAATGGTATAGCTGTCCTAACCCTCAGATGCAATGACCATTGCTCATTGTCCAGCTCAACTCGGTTATGAATGAAACTCTAAGCATTAGCAGTAAGCCACAGGGCAAAAAATAATAAAGTCCCCCTTTTACTGCCAAATTATCATGACCAATGTGTGATCTATACTTCACATTAATACAAAAACAAAATCCTAAAGCCACTCTGTAACTAGATCTTAGTTTTCATGATAAATAAAGTGCTAGTCTGCGACTTTTTACTGACAATAATCTTCTTGAGTCAAGGCAACAGAACTGAATCAGGGTAAAATGACTACAGCAATGATAACCATACAACGTTTAAAAAAAAGCATTCACAGTGCTGAGTGAGGGTGTAAATCTGCAGAAGCACCTGCCAATCGATTGACAGTTGTTGCCCACCTTCGTTAAGATCTGACTTGTATTAGGGGGATGCATCTATGGCTTTATACGTTACAGAATACATTTCAAGGATTCTATTTGCATAATATAACACTATGTCATGAGAGGGACAGCAGTCTTCCAAAAAAAATACTGGGCTACATATCTAAGGTGCATTGTCCATCTTTGTAAGCACCTACAGATAGATGACGTAGATTTAAAGTGATTCATAAAGCATAATCGAATCCATACCTGTATCGGTCATTGTTGTGTATTTTAAAGCACTTGTCTCGGTTTTTGTTTGCTCAGCACAGATGCATTAAAGTAACTGAAGGGGTTTTCAGGATACATTGCAATTTAAATTGCTAGATACAAGCAAATATTGGAAATGTACACTATTATTCTATTTAAAAAAAAAATCAGTATAAGAGGTCTAACTCTTGATGGACGAACTTTCACAAAATTGAGACAAATGGTCTAATAGTCACTATGACCTTTTCGTATGTAGATGTTGAAAGCTTCCAGTTAGTAAACTGAGGCTTTCCGAGATTTCTGGATTAATGGATTAAGTAAGATGTAATGGGCAGTGTTGTGTGACAACAGTAACCCATAGGAGCTTCATGTATACAAAAGCAGCTTAAACAATTAACCCTACCCTTTATTTAAAGCCTAAAGTTCTTGAAAATGCCTCTTAATACACTCTCAAGCACTTCTCTACAAGATGTGATTTCAAGTTTTGTCTATAGCATCTGTGGTGAATAGATTAAATTAATTAAAACTTTAAAGAAAAATCGGTCCTGATCTGACCTACACATAAGCTTGTAATAGGTTCCCTAGGCAGGCTAGTGGTGTGTCTCAGAGCGAAGAATCCTGCTAAATCAGAGATTACCCAGAGAAGGAAGAGGAGCTGTCCAGAGTCCTGAAGACCATTCTAATGGGTAAAGCATGATTATTCTGCATTAGGGAACACGTTACATTAAGTGTCTCTAACTACCGTCTATTTACCTAGTAGTTACTTACTGTAGTAAATACATGTGTGCTTACACATTATTACAATGCTATTATTATACAATGTTATAATGTACTTGTAATGATATAATCCTAACCCTAACCACAACCCCAGCCCAAAACCCAACCCCAATGGTCCAACAATTTCCTTTCCAACAAGTTACTTTTCTGCTCCACCATTACAGATGGCTCAAATGCTTTTTTTCTAATCTCAAAGCAGGGAGTGATAGAAAAAAAAAACCTTTATATAAAAGACGCTGAGGGAAGAATATCTGTCTGTGCCAGATAACCTGCTGTGCTACCTCCAATTTGAAACTCAGCACTAAATGTGGCAGCTGTCCCTAAAAAAAAATATGCTAGGGCTGGCTGGATTGGGAAATATAATGGAACTAACAAGATATAGCCTTGTGGTGCAATATAACCAGGTACCGGCAAGAGAAAAAAGAAAAATGTTCCACACAGCAAAATCACTGTGTCGGAAACGAATGTGTGTGTGCGTGCTCACACAGTATGCACTGGTATTTGTATAATTTTGAGGCAGCACTTAATCTTATAAGCCTCTTAGAATTAATCTTAAACCTTTTTTTTTTTAAAATACCTTTAAAGAACACTGGTGTTTTTTTTTTGTTTGTTTTTTTTAACATACAAGTATAAAGCTTCCTTCTAGTTATTTTTTTTTTTAATGTATATATAGTTATTTAACATTATACAACTCGACACCTCAGCACATGCATCTAGATAACCCATTAAACAAGCAGTAAACAGGGTTTTCAAGGTAATTAAGTTTGAAAATGGAGATAATAAGTATGGATTAATTATGTTGAACTGATACAGCAGAGATAAGTTAACTGTACACCTTTATCCCTAATAATCTCTCATTCTTCTTTTGCCATTAGTGATGCAACATTACTGACTCCTGTTCACTTGACCGAAACCAATTAGAAAGTATTTCTTAATTTTTATAATTGCTCTATTAAGAATGTGATAAGGCTCTACAGAACTAGACAGCCAGACGGTAACATAATTAGGGCTGTATTCATTTCACGGTCTAAAAATAGGTATTTCAAGAAATTTCACGATTAAACATAATATTTATTAAAGCAGAAAATAACTGCATTGTCACATTCAAAATGTATAATTTTCTCTGTAAATAGACTCAGGGGTTTATTTGTTCCCAGATCTCACCCGATCCCAGATCTCTATGTTCTAAAGAACTCTATCTACGTAACTTTTTTTTGCTTACAAATCAACCCCTGAAGTGGTTAGAAAGTTGTCATGCTACAACTGTGGATAAAAATAATAAAAAACTCTTTGGAATGAGGAAAGACAGTGGTTAGCATTCCACACCAGCAGTGAAATTGGCTGACAGCCCTTAGTACCGCATGGACAACATGAGGCATTGGATGATGTGACATCTGTCAACCAGCCAAATGTCATCTTTTTATCACCAAAGGTCACCGTGCAGCCATTAAGATATTTAACTGTACCACGCAAACGCTGTTTCACATTAATTCCTCTGATAAAAACAGTGGTGGATATCAATACAGCCACAATTCTTAACTATGCATCCACCTACATATTAGGAAGCTATGTCACCACAAGGCAGGTGTAGCAAAACCTGAAGCAATGGAAGCTGGTAAGTCTATTTAACCAAGCACAATGTATCTGATTCCTATATAAGAGTACACAGTTAGTAGTTCATACTGCAAAAGCGCGATTAAACCAGTTGAAGATTTATGGGTTGGTGGGTGGACTTTTCCTACATCAATACCTGTACAGTAACAGTAAATGAATACAATGTGAAAATGCTTTGAAACAAATGTGAGACCCCAACCCTGTGAATCGATAGCCCTTCCCTCAAAGCTCAGCTGCCTATTCTGTTCGCGAGGTTGCTTTCGTTTGTTGCTGAAAAGCGTCTGTGCTGGGAGGTCACCTCTCCCGTGATTCATACCTCCCACAGACACCTGCACTTCTCCTGAAATAACTGGGAGCGCTTCAACTTTCCACTGCATCCTTCGGCTAGGAGAAAACACAGAGCGTGGCAGAAATGAAATCCATTTAAAGGAGAACATTTCTGATCAGTTATTTTGAACCAGTGCTAACTCAAGGCCACCTAACGCAATGGTCCTCCAGTCATTTTGTAGGCTACCCTTTTCCATTAAAAAAAACTCCTTGGATTTATTAGGGCACCACATCATTATCCTTACAGCAGTTTTAAATCTTTGAGCAATTACTGTATTTACACAGCATATAATGCAAATAATGCATGGTCCATGTATGATTTTTCGTACCACAATAAAGCCAGCAGAGTCAGAACTGAAATCTAAACCTGTTTATTTCACTAAACAAGAGTGTGTTGGAGGATTGTGTATTAAAACCCAGGGATCGAGCCAATTAATAATTAGTAATAAACAAGCTCGGCTTGACTGAGCCATTACAGCCTATAACCACTAGTTAAGTGCTGCTCTGACGAGTAAGCAGATTCTCATAAACAAAGGCATTTTTGCTTTGGTGTCTGGTAGTTTAAGTTAGTAAATGTCTCAAGTCTCCAGTGATCAAAAAACACAGTTCAATTCATAAACCTCACAGAAGAAAAAAATGAACTCTCTTCTTTATCGCTGCTTTTGATCAAGAGCTTATGTTCACTGGCTTTAAGGTGCCTCTCATCTCAAGGTATTAAAATGCCCCCAAAAGGAAGCTGAACAGTTTGATATCAGTATTTAACAGGTCTGTATAATGGTGTTTGGTAGAACTATATACAGTATTGCAAAATGGAAATACACAGTATGCACAGGCTCAACTCTATATTGTCCTTTAGCAATCTTTCCCATGTTGTTCCATGCTTTCACTTTAGGGTTACTTTGGTGTGCTTTTACGGTAGTATTGTTCTGCAATATTTGTAATGGAGACCTATATTGTTACCAACTTCTCACATGCTTCACTATAAGATTCTGATTCATTCCACATATTTATCTCTCATGGAAAAAAAAACAAAAAAAACATTGAAATTAGATCAAGCCTGTATCATTTAAAAAGATTGGCTTTTTCTTTTTGTCTTTTGGTATTTAGATAATAAAAAATACCAAGGCGATATTGTTACCACGACAACAAAGATCAATTGTATGCAGAGAAATTAAGAACAATTTTCTCTTCGTGGGGTTACCATGGCGACTTGTTAAACCGTTTAAGCTGTTTTTTTTTTTTTTGTTGTGTTTTTTTTTTTTTTACTTATTTTTTTTAAAGCAAAGTTAACTACTGTAAAGTAAACATTCTGCCTTTGAAAAATCGAGTCTATTCGAACCATCTGCGGCCTGGTGGATTTATAAAGCATCGGCAAGACTTTAAACCACCTGTCATCTTAAAAGGATATGTTGAAGGCTTACATTCTCTTTATCAATGGGGTTTTGAAGTAAAAGGTTAGCCGACTGTAATGATAACTTGTGGTCATCTCAGACACTGTAATCTGATATGCCCTGATAGTTGTGTACTTAAAGTATGAAGAAAGAGTGTTAGATTGTAAAAACTACCTGTTTCATAGTATTGTAATGAATATAGGTTTTGTTCCCAAAATCATTCAAAACTATTAACAAAATGCTTTGTACAGCTGCACTGATCCTTCCAGGGACATTGACACTTCAGTGGAAAGTGATTAGGTGTTAAGAGCTGTCTTTACAATTGACTTTCAAAGGGACATACTGTAAGTGAGCTATGAGGGGCCTAAATAACCATAGACTGTAAATGGTCTGGATGCCCAATATCATATTTACATTTTACATTAAGCACCTCTAATTACTGTGTATTTACATAGTAGTTACATAGTAACTGCATGTGTACTTACACATAATTACAGTGTTATTGTGCATGGTTAAGAACATAAGAAGAACATAAGAAAGTTTACAGACGAGCGGAGGCCATTCGGCCCATCTTGGGGAGCTGGTTCCAGATCCTCACAATTCCCTATGTAAAAAAGTGCCTCCTATTTTCAGTTCTGATTTCCACAAATTCCATAAATAAGCTGCTCTAGCCTGAAAGGTAACTTTCCTGGAATTGATTCTAACAGGAAGAATAGCTTCAAGATGGTCAGACTCCATTTAATGCTTTATAAACAGTGCAAAGGATCTTGAAATCTATTCTCTCACGATGTGGGAGACAGTGTAGCTCCCTCAGAACCGGCGATCGGCTGCAGAGATCCGGGTCACGGCACTAATGTAACAGAGCGAAGACTGGGTGCGAACCAGCGACCCGGCGCATCGCAAATGAGTGTCTTAACCACAATGCAAAGGAGCCGGGCTGCCTGTTACAGAAGGCATTGGCAAGCATTGTAAATACATAATTTAGCCATGGGAAAACTAGGAAAACTGCAAAAGTTACTGCTGAAATTTCTAAGGGGCTTAAAAAGAAA
Organism: Polyodon spathula; assembly: GCF_017654505.1. Taxonomy (NCBI): domain Eukaryota; kingdom Metazoa; phylum Chordata; class Actinopteri; order Acipenseriformes; family Polyodontidae; genus Polyodon; species Polyodon spathula. The sequence goes on from NC_054561.1 coordinate 2,485,615, forward strand.
AGCTATATAGTCTGTCCAGGGTATGAGCTTTCTTCGTGGTTTCAACCTGCGGAAAGCAAGGCTCTCCCTGGGAGCTCACAGAGACAGCAGGCAGGCCCTGGGGATGACGAGACCCCAGGTGTTCTTGTGTAAACATTTTCTAATCACCTGTCAGCGCACCCGGGATCAGGAAAAAGCTTGTTAACAAACAAAGCAGATGAACCAGCAGACACAGCCATTCTGAGACGAAATCAAACAGCAATCGCGTGTGTGCTTTCATGATGCACTCTAGTTCTGTGTCCTTTCCGGATTTATTTTACATTTACGATCTGATACTGTACAGGGTTTTAAAATACTTCTTTTTTTTTAAATTTAGTTATTTAGGTGAATTATTTTGCATTTCAAATTGCATTGTTGTGCAAGGTCATGCTATATACATATATATGTGAGTGTATGAAGAAGAGGAAGAAGAAGAAGAAGAAGAAGAAGAAGAAGAAGAAGAAGAAGAAGAAGAAGAAGAAGAAGAAGAAGAAGAAGAAGAAGACGACAAAGGAATGAATTAATTCATTAGTTTTACATTTTCCATTTAAGCAAGGCTGAGTGATTTCAGAAAACAGGTTTCCAAGACAACAGAAAAAACTATTTTCAGCCTTCATAAATATCACTAGGTACAGTATGGAGGCTGCCGTCATTAGTCTGAACAATAATACTCAACATAATCAGTAGCACCTCTTCACGAACTCTATGCGTGATTGGCTACACTGGCAATGGCAGGTCTCAAAGAGGACTATGATTACACAATGCACAGCAGCTACATTCATTGGACTATGCATCTCATCACTCTTTATACAGATCAGGATTTTGTTTAAGCATGGAAAAGGTGTCAGGTTTCAACATTTAGAGAGAGTCCTCAGCAGCCTTGGTACTCAAAAAAAATGTGCCCATATGTGTTAAATAATACAGGGGATTTCTGTATGCTGTGATTCAGCGCCTATCAGTGAATCATGATACTTTCCTTACATGATATATCGCATCAAACTAAAGGTGTGTGTCGTTTGTATTGTGATACAAAAACAAAAGCACAACAGAGCTGGTTCTTAAATGAAGAATGAGGGTGTTTTATAGTGGGGATTCTCATTAGATTTTTTATTTCTATTTTTAACAAACCAGTGCATCGTTAAATGATCATTTGTTCTTATTATGCATCATACAAGTAGTCAATATGGACCATCATGTGCATCGTGACACATATTGTACCACAACCTGCATATCGTGATAGATATCGTATTGTGACATTAGTATATCATTATACCCATTTGCTTTTGGGTTTTTAATATTGGTATGGGGTTCAAATATTACTCTTATTTTAAGCAAGGTTTTCTTTTTGTTTTTTTTAGATTCACTTTGTATAGCATTTTCTGTTTCAATCATCCCATCCTGGTGACTTTTTAAAACAGCCCTGTGCTTCAAAGGGGCCCTTCTCTCCAAGTACAACTGGTACACCAGTGTGTAACCATCAACCTGTCCCCCCTGCAACACTCTGCCCCTAGTGGATGAAATACCACTGGGCAGCATATTGGAGGGGGCTAGGTTAATGGTTACACTCTATGATACAAAGTAAACCCTTTATGCCAACCTATTCACACTACCTAAGTAATGGCAGTTTGTTTTCAACGTGTGCATTATTTAGGCAGTGTGCATAACTCCAAGGTTAAAGCTTTGTGAATAGGGCATTATACAGCGTGTCTCTGTTTTGTATGGTTATTCATAATGGTGGCCCATCACTGCAAACAAGACACTTATAACCCCTTCTGTTCTTTCCACATCGATAAGCATAATGTTCTCTTCCATAAAACTGGAATGGAGAGTTCAATAATATAACGATGCTGCATGATTTATTACTTTTAACATTTTGCGTGATTCATTCCTGGAGGTCCTTGAGGTAATTACAAGCTGTTCAGTTAAATGTGTTAATTTAAACAGCCATTGTTGTCCTTGTAAACCATAATATTAAACATTTCCACATGCTATCTGAGCGAGGGGATGTTTTGGGACAGATTATCTAGTAAGCCTTGTAAATTTATGTTGGAGCACTGCTTTGTGTCTGCTGGAGTAATATCTTTACCCTGGCCAACCCTGCATACTCTCGCTGCTTGTCAGCGGCGCTGCATTAAGACACCACACAAGTAGAACTAATGTGAGAGAAAAGCAGCGGAAGATTAACTAGAACGTTTCCCCTGTTTTAAATAACGGGGGAGAGATTGTCTGGGCAAACAGAGCTAGTACATTATTTCCTAATCAAAATGCACACTTGGCATTGCAAAGGCAAAGCAATGCAATGGGTTCTGTGCACATACACCACTGATGGAATTGTACCACACTGATAACCCTTTTTGACATACCAGTGGTATCACAATGATATAAAAACCAGTAAACACAGCTAATCCTATGCAGTGTACCGGGTCAGCACTAGATAGAGTGATACTGTTTCAGGACCGTAATGCAATATCTAAATCAAGTGTGTTGCCATTGCTGGTATTGCTGTGGTCTTCAAATGGTTCAGCTGGAGGTTTTTTTCAGTTTAAGCATTCTAATGACACACCAATGGGGTTCTATTACATCCTATTGAGTAGCAGTGTTCAGAATCACTAAATAAAGTCATGTTGTTATGATGGCTTATGCTTAATTGGACTTTGCTATGTTCCTGCCGAGTATCTTACAGTAAACTATGGATTCTGATCTGGTTGGGGCTCAGTGGTTAAACAGAGTTGGATTTGGACAGAACTTGGACAGAAGACTTTCAAGGACACTGTATGAAGGTATTTGGTCCCAGGCTGGTGTTTAGGGGCCAGTGTATGGGCAGAGTAAACATCATTTTGGATGGGATGATGTTAAATCTACTTTGTGGAAAGTTAGTTTTCCGGTGATTCACCCGTAACCTGAACACAAAAGATGGGTACCAAAAATAAAAACCTATTCATACACGAAGAAAGGCTCGGATCAAAGACTTACTATCCAAACATTTGACTTTAAATGCTCTTCTTTTTGAGCACTACAGTTTAAAATCTGTAATACTCAGAAGTGCAATGCTAGTACAGCCACGGTTACTTTACAGCACCAAGTGGTACCTCTTTTTAATGGATGTTACCATAGAAACCGATAGAAGATAGAACAATAGTGACTATGGCGTGCCATGAATACATTATGTTTGTCCTAAAACAGCACTGTATTCAACCCTCCTGCCACTATGACCTAATCATATGAATGTGTGTAAGAGTAAACCTGGAACTATCACACGTTTTTAAGGAGAAGTGCCTTCAGAGGCTGTGCATGAATGCACTCAGTTCATTACTAAAATAACTGGGAAAATACATTTCCTCAAGAAACTAATGACTCGTTATAGCCATAAACAAATAGAACCTGTCTGGCTGCTTCAGACTAAAAGCTTTCATAGAAGCAACGAGTTGTACCAACAATGAGCGATCTGCGAAAAAAAAAATACTTGATAATCAGGATCATCTGAAGTGTTAGGATTTAAAAATGCTTGTCTTGCTCTTCAGGCAAACCATTATCAGGGACCATAGCTCATAAAGCAAAGATTGCGTTTCTGTAAAATGCTATGAATCGTCGAAGCTGATGATTAAGGCAAACTTGAGGAAAGCAAGGTGCGTGGACAAATTAGATTCGATACCTTAGCCAGATTATTGGAAGGCTCTTTCTCCTTATGAACAAAGCCTTTTCTAGTAATTAGGCTGAATCAGAAGATTGTTGTCATTACTTTCAAAATGTTGCTGCCAAAAGTGTGTGTGTGTGTTGGCTGAGTCATATAATAGGTTTAGTGGATGCAGGGAAGGAACACTGTGTTCAGTCTGTTCAACACTGCTTCAAGGTAACAAGTCTGCAAGGGGTTTTCTAGAGGGATTCACCACCATTGCTCAATGATAACCACCTCTAGTTCTGTCTTAGAAGGCAAGCTCAGCATTGTATTCTTTGATGCATCCTCAGACTGGCATAAAACCATTTGCATAGAATAGCAACAATGTAATACAAAACAGTTGCAAATTGTATTGAGTACTTGAGACAGATTACTTCAGAGATAAGACTTCCTACTCTCCTAGGTGAAAATGTACGTCCAAAAATAAGAACAGGGCTTTCACGTCTTTGATTTCACGTTGCACTTCGAAAGAAAAAGGGAGAGTTCGTTCGTAACAACACCTCGAAGCCCCTGCGATGTTTTCTTTGCTGCCAGTTTGTTAATTCGTTCCCTGGAGGTTTCCGGCAGGTTGAAAACAAGAGACAACTCCCTTTACAAAAGGTGCTATGGCTCAGCTGATTCACAAAGCGCTTCGTTTTCAAACCGTGAGCTTGGTTCAACACAAAATATTAAAGTCAAAGATTCATATGCTTCGGAGTTGATTTCTAATAAATGATATTAAAATATATTTAAGATAATGTTTTAAAAAAAGAATTGCTGTTTTAATCAAGTTAATTAGCACAAATACCCTAATACCTTTAGAAATTATATTTTCTCACACACACACACACACACACACACACACACACACACACACACACACACACACACACACACAACCATATATATATCAGACATAATTATTCAAATATATTATTTAATTAACAACGCACCTTGTAGTACAGTGTGCACAAAATAAAAAATCACAATAAAATACATGATTGCTTGAAGTTTTCCCTCTGCCAAATCAATTTCCTTCACAACTAAAACTCAACTTTAAATTGCAAAACCATCAATCTGATTTTCCCAGGTCAGTTAGTGTGTACACCACCACAATCCATGCTTAAACCATTCCGTTTAAAAATAAACCTTTGTCTGAAACAAACAACTAAATAAATCCCATATTTCCATTTGCATAGAACAATGTCTAACATTATTATATTCAGAAGCCTTTTTCTCTTAACCCTTGTCACAAATAGTCTTTCTAAGTCCCTGAAAATTTAATTTGGTACATTTTAGACTTCAATTCTTTATTGAACACAGTCCTAAATAACATAAAAGAAAATAAACAGCACTGATACAGCAATTACTTACGAGTCCCATCAAAGCGGGTTGCTATGGTGTCCAAAAAAGTATTCTGGGGCGCTAACAAGCCTTTCATTACAGGCATTTTCTTCTAGTTGAAGAAGACGGGGTAAAGCCTTGCAATTATTCCATCCGATCTCAGACAGTAAGCCACAGGGTTTTTGGAATGAAAGAGCTGGAAGATGAATGCCTTGAAGAAATACAAAGCCACTCCAGCCCTGTGTCTCTCGCCTCACATTCTCACTGCAGGGTAGATTTTTGAAAATCTATTACACTTTCTCCCCAAGAAGTAGATGCACTGAGGGAAGGTCCACTCTTGAAGCTCTAAGCCACCCCACTTTGGTTTAGTTTTGTAACTTATGTCAAGGCAAGGATTCGTGCTGCTTGATTCCCTTGCATCAGTTGCATAGAGGCGGCCTCTCTTTCTATCACTTGTTAAAGCTGGTGCCATGAGCAACTGTGTTTTCCAAATTGCTACCTCTTACTGCTTCTCTCTGTCTCTCTCACTCTCACTCCCTCCCCCCCTCAATCCCTCCCTCTCTCTCGCTCTCTCTTCCTTGTACACTCCCACTTTTATTCTCTCCTAATCCCGTAGTTTTCTAACAATGAAACACACACACAGACACATACAGACAGGCACAGGCACACTCACACGCTGACACACACGCACCCCCACTCCTGTGGCGAGTGTGACCATTTCAAAGTAGATTTAGCTGGGACCTGATTGCTCCAATTCCTGGAACCTGGTCATTTAAACATTAGAGGTTACAGAGAACCTTAGCTCATTTCTAACCAGGCATAAGTTCTGCTTTGGGAATCAATTTGACAATGGAACATATAGATTATCAGAATCACCTACAGCTCAGCATTTATTAAAAAACTTTTTGCACCGTGGATCACTTTTGTGGGCCATTTGGTAGGGTGACCATGTGACTCCATGTTCACCAGGACACTTTTTAACGTCCACCCTAATGCATTCTGGTAAGTGTAGTCCTACTTCTCTTAAAGAAAGGTACCTGCGACAGGTGAAACATACCAGCAAGCACTGCGATGGAAGTTGATCTACCTCAGCATCTAAATTAACAGCAATCTATGCTATGGACAAGTGTCAAGTTATTCTTTTGTCCACCCTTTTAATATGCACCTGTCCAGTACAGCAATCTTTACATGCATCTTTGAACATCCTCCTTTATCTGGATTCCTAGAGACAGGGAGAGGCACACAATGCGAGGGTGTAACCTACAGGGACCAGAGCTGCTTGAACATATTGATGAAGCAGAGGATCACTTTGAGTCCAAAAGCATTTAAACAATTGGAATTCTTACTCCTTCAGGCAATTAATTCCTTTTTTTTAAAATACATTTTACTCCCTCCTTATATTGCTTGTCAGCGGTGCAGGTGAATTTGTAATGGATAGCCCTTTGCAAGTCATGTAATGAGATTGGTGGTGTAATTAAATTATACTGGTACAGTCTGCTGAAATGTGTAATTGTAGCCGTTGCAGGAGTTGAGATGCTGATTGACTCGAGCACAGTTAATATCTCCTAGATGTCATACCTTTGTCTGAGTTGTGAATTAATTGATCAAAAACAAATGCAGGATGGAATATTACCGGTTTCTCCACACTAACCCATGTACCGCACATCGTTATACCTTGTTTTAGTGTAGCTGCCCAAAAAAGGTTTCAATGTGTTAATAGGGGGAAACCCATTATTTCTGTTTCATTTTTTTTTCAATACTTTCCCCACCAAATTAGGGGTGTGCCGAGTAACGAGTATAAACGAGCTTCTGTAACATGGTTTTACAAGCACGAGTAATATATTTACCACTTTCGGTTGTAAAAATGCACAAATAATGGCAAATAATTGTAATTCTGCCTGCTTTCTAAGTGCCAGAAATGCATTAGTAATAATAAGTACAAGCAATATCTCACCACTAACTTTTCCAAAAAATGTGCAAAAGACAATCCTATGCAGCAGATGTAAGAGAAAGGTCCCTCAGTGCTGGCAGCAGCACCAGGGAGAAGGGCAGACATGCAAACTTGACTCAAGGTACCTCAAGCACGGGCTTGTTTAAAAAAAAAAAAAAAAAAAGTGTAGCATAAGCATCTTTCACAAGCTGCCTAAAACCCGAATAAATTCTGCCATGTGTTATATAAAATCTGATTGAGTGAGCCCACTCACAGCGTGGTAACTCAGATAAAACACAGCAGCTGAGTTTCTTGAATTAATTCAATTTATTTTATTTATTTATTTATTTATTTATTTATACCTCCATAAATAAAAAATAAAAAAAAAACTTTTAAATAAGATCCTGTTCATGATGGATCGATTTTTCCAAATGAATATGATTAGTGTCTCAAAAATAATTGTTGCTTCCATAGCAACTCATGTCATTATTAGATTATTGTGAGACTGTGTATAGTGTATACACCAATTCACAAGTCTTTTCTATTGATTTACTCTGTATTCCTCCCCTGCAGATCATAACTTATATCAGTAAATACATTTCAGTTGACGTACTGCTTTAGTATTGCGCTGGCACTGTTAGACAGTTGTTAAGGTATTTCAAGAACAAATACATCTTTTCAATACTCTTACAAGGTTACAGAAGTAGAGTAGAGAAATCCAGCAGTAGAGTAGTTTATAGAAAAAAACAACATGTTGCCATTTTAAAATCTTCATAGCTCCCAGGCCATGTAAACTTCAATGGACACAGTCAACAGTTTGATGAATAATCTTCTTCCATGGTGCTTCAGTCTGCGTTCTTTAATCTGGTGGGGGGCACTAGTCATGCATGTTGACCAGGAAACCCTAGTCTACCCCCAAACAGACAGGCAAATCCCAAGGAGCCGTTTGGGCCTTTGCTGTGATCTTAATTGGACACATTTGTACTGCACATTATGTGCAGCAGTTTGCAGGACAAAGTTGAGTGGACTTAGGACGGATGGTAGGAGACCCTTATTTACAGAGAGAGTGGAGAGGGTGTTTAATGAGTTACCAAGTCACTGAGGTCAACCAACTGCTAGGAACCAAACTGTGCATCATTGGGCTGAATGGCCTCCTCTCGTTAAATACATTTCTAATGTTCTTACGTAGACATTTCATCTGAGGCAAGCCTTTGCGAAAAGCCGAAAATTGTAGGTTTCAAAGTTTCTTTCTTTTCTTTTAGAATCAGATTTCTCATATGTGATAAAACCCATCAGGTCCATGCTTTCACTCCTTTTTGAAAGGTCAAAAACAACCTCTTACTGTTAACACTAGAAGCATACCACCTCGTTTCTTGATTTGGGACGTTTAATTCAAGACTTTTCGTTACTGCGTGCCACAATGTCTGTATTTGTATCACACAGTTTTTTCCATTCATGCCTCAGACTGAGTATAAAAAGTCAAATACTGTACAGTTTGTACAATTCAATCAAAGCCTGCTGGAAATGGTCCCTGGGCTTGTGGGAAGAGTTTTGATTAAAGTGTGTAATAAGACAGATAATTAAAAAAAAGCAATTAAACTGAGCCTGAGTCGTTACCCACTTTTAGACTGACACAAGCAGAAGATTATAATGACAGCTTGCTGGAGTCAGCGCTGAAACATGGATGGAGGTGACAAAGAGTCTCACAGAGCACGCCCTTTTTATTAAACCTCTTTTAACAACGCGTTTTACTTGCTACCCTGTTAAAAAAAGAAAACTAAAACATTTTGCACTCCCTTTATTGCATGGAATAGAGAAAAGTGAGACACTTGCACTGTCTCAGCAGCCTCTCTGCTCTGTGTTAGTGAAAGAGAGGCTCTTATGCTCACCTAACAGTCTCCCTCTGCTCTGCGCTGGTGGAGGAGAAAAAGAGAGGCTCTTATGCCAATTTAACAGCCTCCCTCTGCTCTGTGATGGTGAAAGAGAGGCTGTTATATTCTGTTAACAATCTCCCTCTGCGCTGTGCTGGTGGAGCAGATAAAGAGAGGCTGTTATACTCTCTTACTAGCTATTGTACCCCATGATAAAGGCTAAATTATTCTTACAATAAAAAAAAAAACTGCTGATTGAAGAGTTTTAAACACGATGTAATCTCTAGATTAAGGATTTGGACATGTCATCAAGCAATTATCTACGCTTTATTAGATAAAGTATACGCTGGAACTGGCATCTGTTTGCTTTAGGTACGGGAGAAATAGATTTATAAAAACCATAAGCGATGCCGTTGCTTTGTTTTTTTTTTCTCACAATGTTGCATTTTCCGATTGGCGCACTCAGCACGAACCCTAACAATCGAGTAGCAGGTGTTTTTTGAATTGCACCCTCTCTCTTAAGAAAAATGCGATTTGCATTTCCAAAGTTTATCCTGTCTGATCATATTTAACACAAATTAACAAGGGTTTTAAATCGATGCTTCAACCCTAAAGTCTTCGATACAGTCGCTGTGTAATCATTACTGCAGCTCCTTTGAAAGAGATGAATATAGATGTGATACTTACGTCATGACCATGTTTAAAAGCCAGCGTATTCCCTATAGTGTCAGTTAAAAATGGTTCGGGAACTTAATCTGTTCCCTTGATATACTGTATGTCTGTATCTGAGGTAAGGGTGATGTGATATTTAATTTTTAAATGTGTTTATTACGCAGTTCAGACCATGTGGTGCGACAGTTTTTAGGTCATACATCCTGAGATAAACTGGACTGGCTCTGTAAGGATAGAACTATTCTGGTACCTGTGTTCTGTATTTTAAGTTTTCTATAGACAACAGAACTATTACTACCCCAGACACCACACATACATATAATAATCACATGCATTAAAAATATAATAATAATAATAATAATAATAATAATAATAATAATAATAATAATAATAATAATAATTATATAATATTATTATTATTATTATTACCAGGTCCGACAGTCACGGGTCCAGAGCCATTTTTTCTGCAGACAAAAACGAGAAAAGCTTTCAATGGCCGAGAGAGGCCGAGAGAAGCCAAGAGGAGCTGGAAAAAAAGAAAATAATTGAGGTGGATCTGAGCAATACACAAAGTCCCTTCACCAGAGGCATAAAACGGACATAAACAAACAAGATAGCTGCTTCCGCATCCAGAGCTCAAAGAATATCACAGACATTTGCCAAGCTTTTTGAGATACTATAGTAATAAAATAATGACTTGGATAGCATAATTGTGGAGTTTGGTGATAAATCAAGTGATCGGGAGAGGATAGATCAGTATGCATGACTATGAAGAGATATGTGATAAATACAGAGAACAAGGGGTGAGGCGGGGCTGGAGATGTACTGAGTGTCAAGTTGACAATTATTTTTAAACAGCGTGTGTAAAATAAACAGCTCATGTGAAAATAAATTAGACAGGTGAAATAAATGGACCGCAAAGGGTTAAAGGAGCAATCTACTCCACCAACCAAGCCTCAAACACACCTGAGGTTCTAGCCTGATAAGCTGGATAACAAACTGTGAATCACAAGAAGTGCCTTATAAACTGTAGTGCACGCCTATTCAAAATACAGAGTTAATATACTGTCAAATTCCCAGGCTGACGCCAAGGTAAACCGCACTATGGCTCTAGGTAGGACACTCATTAGATATAATGTCAGCATCAAATGCGGACTTGCAGATGACCAACGGCTTATTATAGACACTGATATGCAAATGAATAGGAATCTTCAACAGGCAGAATGTAAAAATAATGGAAGGCTGTGCAATTATTCTTTCCATGCGATGCTCATCTTCCCTGTCTTGCTCTGCAAATCTAGCGATAACAATAAAAATGACAATACAGGAATAACAAGCAAGATCTTTATGCCGCAGGTTGATTAAAGATCTCCATTCGTCTCTCCTGGGGACATTCTACTGCCAGATTCTGCAATTAAGTTTCTTCTTACAAGCTGGGAGTTCAATGTTCTTTTTATTCTTCCCTCTAAATAAAAAAAAAACATTTTCCAATACAAAATGATCAATAGACCTCAACAGAAGATTGAAATAGTTTTTTTTGTTTTTTTAATTTTAGTTTATTGTTTCATTCTTTCTCTGCAACGTCATTCCTAAACTTTCTTGCTCACTCCAATCAATTGGGTTGTATGAAATATCTTCTTGGCGCAGTAATTTAGTTTTAACAATCCTGGTTCTGGGGTTTTAAGTCTTTTAGATTCAAAAGGTGAAGAAAATCCAGTAACACACAATGTGGTATTTGAGATCCGTTTGTTAAGAGCACTGTATTGTTTTCAATTTTGAGCAAATGTGAGTTACAAGTGGAAGAAAGAAAGTGTACATTTATATGTCAAGAAAAATAAATAAAAGGTATTATACTATCATATAACATGTATGGGATAACTTTGGAAGTGATAAGGCTGTGTTTTTTTCATGCTTATCATGGGTTTCGCAATCTCTGTGAAATGTACCTATTGCCGTTTAATATGTAGTTCCCCGTGAAAACTCCGCTGCCACCCCCGCGCTGACTCGGGAGAGACGAAGACGGACACATGTATCCTCCGAAACGTGTGCCATCAGCCGTCTGCCTCTCCATGCAGCCACCTCAGAGCTACAGTGTCGGAGGACCAGGCAGCTCTGGGCAACTTACAGACCTGCAGGTGTCCGGCCAGTCTACAGGGGTCGCTGGTGCGCAGTGAGCCGAGGACACCCTGGCCAACCTAAGCGCACCCCCACCCCCACCTGTTTTTTCCAGGTAAGCATTTAAATATTTAAGAATATTTGTTGTATAATAACTAGAAATATTATATTTAACTGTAAAATATCTTTTTTTTTTTTTTTACCGTGAAATAAGTTCCAGCAATAAGGAATCCTAGTCATCGACAGATAGCATGTTTTACTGGGAATTTTATCATGCTTTATCATAGTCTAATGTTACCCTAGTTTAGTATGCTTTTTTTTTTACCACGTGGGAACCTGTCATAGTGCCTTTTATTTTATTGCTTCTATTCTGGTAATTGAATGATGTCTATTTTGTATCTTCACTAGGGAAGCACAATAAAAACACTTTTCTAGTGATACAACCAGGGCATTGAAGAAATGATTACAGTTACATAATGGCACAATGTTAATTGGAATTTGATGATCACTCAGTGTAAACCCATTGCTATTATGTTACATCTTGCAAGATTAATTCAATTATTCTTTATTTTCGCTTCGCAATTGATTTCAACCCAGTGAATGAAATAAGGTTGCACAGACCAGGAGAGAGGCAATGAGAAAAAGACAAAACAAGTACATTTTACCTGACAATATAAATGAACATAATAACATTGCTGGTTTTCTTTTTTTTTTTAGTGTCTGCACCTTGTGTGACAGCTCAACAGCACTGCCATCTACTGGACATTTACAGAGGACCTCACCAACACAAGAGATAAAGCCAAGTATCTGAAAAGTTTCATAAGGCATGTTTGCACAGTAATGTTGTATATTCATGTGTTGTGTGTTTCCGTGGTTAACCATGGTTTTTACTATACTTTACAATTTAATGTGCTTGCTTGTGCTGTAACTTTGCTTTACTACACTTTCCTATTATTTTACTACCGTTTCCCACAATTCGGTATGGTTTGGGGTGTGCAGATCTCTAAGAGTTGAAGTTAATGTGTACGTGAAGTAAACCAAAGAATCCCCAAAAGACACATGTTCTCTACAACCTGGAATTTTATTGTCACACTGGTAGTACAATCACATTTTCAATCAGCTTTCTACAAAGCCATCCTTTTCACACAACCCCGTTTTTAAGGTTATTTTAACAAAAAATAAACAAGTAAATATCGATAAAATATCAGATCATCAAACCAAAAACGTATGACTGGCAGTTTCACGTCATTGTTTCATTTCACCGTTACATTAGTGCTAAACCAAACAGAGTTTTAAAAACCGCCCCAAGCACTCTTTGGGTGCGGGCGGCTCTGTCTGAAGAAGCTTCAGTTAATTACATTGAATCGGAGCTGGAATAGTGATCCAGCACTGAGGGTGGGCTGGGACACATCCGGTCGACCACGCTGTTACTCGGGGATTGGATGGAATCAGCTTCACCCCGCTTGCCCATCGTTAAGATGCCCGCTGCATGGTTCCCGGAGGCGTGGAGGAGGCGGTACAGTCGACTCTGGTACGCCTGGCCATCCGTTTTCCTCTTGCCCAAGGTCAGGATACCTGCTGCGTGGTTGCCCGAGCCATGCAGGAGGTCATAAATGCGACAGGAGCAGGTCTTCTGCCGGCAGCAGTCTGGGACGGTCTGCGTGTCGCAGGCCAGTGAGAAGAGAAGGGTGAGAAAGAGGGAGGTCTGCAGTTTCTGGGGGGGGGGGGGGGGGGGAAGAGCAAGTTAAGAAGAAGCACAGAATGGTTCAGCGGGTAAAACGGATTTCTTACTTCTGTTCCATTTACTAACTCAGTTGCAGAGTGGGCAGAAATGACAGTGGCATGCAAAAACGACCACCCCAAATAATGACCTAAGCTAAAACAACAACACAGAATGAAGTAACAAGAGAACATCAAGGACAGGACATTAAACAAATGAAATTGTATGAAACTATAGATGAGTGCAAGTCCTCAAGTCATATTATACACACACACACACACACACACACACACACATATATATATATATATATATATATATATATATATATATATATATATATATATATATATATATATATATATATATAGTGAAGGACTGGTTAGGAAAGGAGCAAACTGTGAAAGGAGAACATAAACTAACTGGAAAATAAACAAAGAAATTAAATATTATACTGTGCTTGAGGTTAAAACTAAAGATGGGCTAATTAATTAACTACTAAACAATAATGGTGTGATAAATAAATGAGAGACTAAAAGTAATTAAATCTGGTTTAAAGTAAATAGGTCTTATTTAGTAGTGACCATACATGGGGGGCATTAGGGCCCAGTATAGGTTCCTGGAGTCAGGAACCAATGCTAGGTTTAGTCAATGGAGTGATTAGCAGATTTATTAGTTAGGTTTAAAAGAAGGCGAGTGTGTGTGTTTGGGATGGATGATAGAAGGAGTTTGGAGGGAGAGGGAGAGGGGGAGGTCGTTATTGTGAGTATTGTGAAATGGGAATACAAACTATTGGAAAAGGTATTTGGATTACAATCTGGTTTCCTGGCATTCTGTGTCTAAAAGTATTTATTTGGAGAAGGAAAACGTGTGACCAGAGGGCAATCCGTTACAATATATATGTATGTGTATATAAACACACAAACATGCACATACAAACACATCAATGAATAGGTTAAAAGAGAGATACTGTATAAATTCAGTTACGGTCTATTTACAACTAACACAAGTGATTAAGAGTAGCGTGCAACTGCCTTTGTTCGAGAATAAGCCAGCACAGTGATCTCATGTCAGAGAGCTCAGCTGAGTAAATGTGCTACAAGTAAGAACAGGGGTCTGATGTATCAAAGGCGGAGCAGCCGCTGCCCACACAGCCTCCAGGCAGTGAGGCGATAACCACTGCACTGCACAGACTTCCCAGGAAGCAAGACAGCATCTAATTACATTAGACTGGGCGAGAAGGAAGCTGGGAGTGAACACGTCAATGGCTTGAAAATTAAAGGAGTGCAACACTCTACTGCTTTTGTAATGACTATAAATCTCCAAAATATATATAAATATTCGCCTCGTAATTTGTCGCTGGTGGAAGATAGATTGTGTAAAACGTTCTTAGATAAATGGTGCGTGCCTTTCTCTGTTGCAAAGACACTGTGTGAACTGTTGTTAGATTTTAGGACTGCTTTCGCTACTCCCCTCCTTCTCGTGGAGTATCTCTGTCCCACTTTCACCCTTGCTTTGGGATTTGGTACTAGGGTAAAGCAAGGAGTCCACGCATCATAAGATGGCCAGCAATCAAAACACAATGCTATTGCAATGAGCTAGTGTGCACTGATTGTTCATACCATCGTGACACCATCAACTGTACAAGGCATGCATGCACCCAACCCCTGGGGGGTGAGTAGAGGGCATGAATCCATGTTATTCCGGTGTTATTCAGTCGGAACTCATTATGAATTTGCAGGTCATTATTTAAAAATGGTTAGCTTTTAAAAATTCAATGACAGACATTTCGCAGACTTCCTGCTAGCTTAAACAATCTAGACCTTTTCCAGATTTCGTCTTGCACAAGGAAACTTCCAATCAGAGTCCAGCAATAATGTTCAACGTTAACTCACTGACTGTTCGTTCACTGCGTAACGCGAGCTACAGCGAGGGCGGAACTGCGTAACTACAAAAACATTCCCTCTAGGAAACACTCTCTCACAAACTCTTGTGTTGATTCCATTGCAGTATGTTCAAAAGTTCCCACTAGCTTATATATATATAGAACACATTTAGTAAATCTTATTGTTTTACTATTAAACACTGCTTTTTTTCCAATTCCAGTTGTTATCAATACATGCTATTTGAAGTCCCTAATTATTTTAACTTCTACACCTTGTTTAACGATTTTAATACAACCTGGAAATGTTCCAAGCGTGATAAACACCAAACATAATTCAAGAGTCTTTACCTTTGCTGTTGATATTTCCATTTTAGTGCGTGTTGTCAAACCATCAAGCAGAAACCATTTACAGTCTTCAGCCAAGGTGCGTTCTGCCTCGTGTTTCTTCTCCTTCGCTGATGCCGTCTCTCCAGATCGAGGTGTTTTTATACCCTCCTTCTGACATGACGACATGCCCCGGCCACCTGTTTGCATTGCTGTCCTTCATAACTACTTTTGTGTGTGACAAAATAAGCAAAAGTCACAGAGCTTGTTTGGCAATGAAAAGGACAATGTTTTTCAGCAGTGTCTTTAATTACCTTGTTCTTTTCGACTGGGTGTCCCTGGATACAGCTACGGACTTTTCTATCATTTGCAAAAGATCATTGTCTCGAACCCCAAATTAGGCTTCTTTGGATCTGTGTATTAAAGAAAAGCTGATCTTTCTTGAAGGTAATGAGTTGGCTAATTACCCAAGGAATACCATGGACATCTTGAAAGCATGCGACAGTCTTCTACTGCAGCTATTCAGACCTTAGAAATTAACTAACTGTACTGTACAGCATATGCTGCTAATAAGACCACTTGTTCTTGGGTTCTGCATGGTTGATCTTTATACACACCAGGCAACAGTACAAGTTTCTTTATCGCCTATATAAACTTCAATATGCACAATAGGATCACATTGGCTAACACGTCTCCAAGCCAATGATCCCATTTTCCTTTGCGCCAAAGCCAAATTTAACAATTTTAATTAACTCCAGTTATCTCTTTCTACACCAAAAAAATATTGTTGGAACATTTTAATAGGCTTGGAATGCCACTATTAGCCTGCGAGTGGCGCCTGCTCAAAAGTTAGATTATATCTTGACTTTAACAATAATATCAGAGCCCTATTTCTGTTAGGTACATGTATAAACCATGATATCCAATTACCATTTGTGATTTCTAGTAAACATTAGTGACACTTTTATGACCTTTTACATTGTTTTAATAATAATAATATTATTATTATTATTATTATTATTATTATTTATTATTATTATTATTATTATTATCACGTACCGGTTTTGTTTTGTAAATTTTTAAATCCACTGTATTTTACACAAAAAGTTTCAGTACACACAATAAAATAGACTGGCTAAACTCTACAAAGGTATTGTGTATTTACTGCTGTAAATGGTCACATGCACTATTTTTTGTAATTATTACATGAATTATGTTCAGTTTTACAATAAAGTATAATTTCTGCTTATCTGATACTACCTGCTGTAAGTTTTTAAATGATCAAGTATTTGTTCAAAACGGTTTTTGTGCAAACTAGAGCGGCTGTTTCTAAATTGGTCTTCTGGACCTTTTCAGTTAACATTTACTGTCATATAACCTTACCAACACCTCCATCTAGTGGCTAAAAAAAAAACAACTGCAGGTACAGACAGGCATTGACTAGAACAGATTATTATTATTATTGGCACATTTTATTCCAAATTTTACTGGCAATGATTCCTTCGTTCTACCTGCCTTTGTCCCAACGTTCTGAACTTAACCTAGCAACCAACTTGCATGTCAGCCAATCAGTTGCTTTATATAAATATCTAAAAATGGACACTTTCCTGAAGAAAATGGTTGGGAAGGGGAGTAATATAGAGGAATCGAATGGCAATCTGCAGCAAAAGAAGTGCCGACAACAAGCAGTAAAAAAATAAAACCCGAAAAGTTTGTAGAGGCTAAATGGCTTGCTCGGCTAGCTGGCAGATATTTTTGATCGCTTAAATATTCTTAAGTCATCAATCCAAGGACAAGATGCACCTGTTCTTTTCTCTCACTGAATCGAAGTCGCCCTTGTGGTACAATAAACATGGAAGTATTTTACGAAACATAATAAAATCCATTGAAGAGTTCTGTGCCATCATACACCACAACAGCAGGTGCTTGCATTAGAAGTGAATTGTGCTTTGATGTCAGAACAGTGAATTATAAAGAAATACACACACAAAAAAAAGGAGAATTACAGTTACGATTTTTAATAGTCCTGCTGCAGTTTGTCAGTCGTACAAGATTCACAGTAGTCATTAACAGAATAAAAGTTACGTTATTTTTTGGGGGGTTTTTCATACAATCCCAGCTGAAATGAACACTCAATGCACAAGAGCTTGCCAAAATCAGGTTAAATCAGCAGTTAAGAGTCGTTTGAGTTTTAAAACCTGTTCATTTAAAGATTTTCCTCTGCACGTAAAAACGACTCCACCTGCTTCAGCACTTCTCCACCTAGAGAATGAGAAAGCTGTGGATCCCTGTCAAAGTTCAGGAGGATCAGATGAGCTTGGTCTGGGGTTAGCCTCACTGTGCTAGAAAGGGTCGACTTGCTGAATGCACCTCTAGAGACCAGTCACAGACTCCACATTGGTTGCCACTGTCTAGCAATCATCCACAAAGTGCACTGGAACAGTTCTGGAGATGGATTGTGGGATTGCATTTTTGTTTCAAGGTGGCTAGTTCAAGGCTGTCAAAGGATCCACCCTTTCCAGTCCCTCCCTGCCTGCTTCCTCGTGCCGGGGTCAGCAGGAGCCGACGTCGCTCCCGTTCTCAGTCTCGGGAATGGGCTCCAGCCCCAGCTGCGTGCGGAGCAGGTCGGGGGAGGCAGAGGTGTTCTTGTTCAGGCCACAGGACTGCGCTGCGTAGTGGATCTGCCGGAAGGTGTCTAGGGCCTCGGTCTTGGCGTGTTTCAGGAGGTCCGCTTGGCCCTGGAGGGGGAAAGAGATACAAGATTCTGTTCTGGGACTAATAATGAGCTTGATTAGATATCAGTCTAACTGGAAAACTGAGTAAAACTAAATGTCTGGGATACCTTTCACAGCTGGACTACACTTACCAGAATGCATCTGGGTGTGAGTTGACAAGCCAGAGCTGTCCCACACTGTGCTAGTGTACATGAAGTCATATTGTAACCCTAGTCAGCTTTAAAATTGAGTGTTTTAAAAATACATATATACCGTATAAGTCCCACCCCCAAGTCGCATTTAACTTAATGAAAAAAAAAAACATATACATTAATTGACCATATAATTACGGTATATTCCTTGCAGTTTAGCAAAAAAAGGTTACTGGTACATTCTTTAAGTTTTATCGTCTTTATAGAATTTTAACTAAAAACTCGATTTTTTAAAAAATGAAATACTAGAACAAAGGTAGTTGATTCATGAAATAACCATAAAAAGGAAACTCTTGTCATCGTTGCTTCCCACATTCCGTTTTGAGTTTTCTTCTTCGTCACTTGTGTCACTGGCGTCCTCATTTTCACCCTCTCCATCAGTGGCAGCATTTTCTTCTGGTATGGCGTTGCTCCCATTCGTTTCCATCGAGACTGTTTGAAATGCAGCGCTTCTCAAATGCTCTTATGATGACATCTGAAAGGATTAGCCAAAATAGCGAGTGGAGCACGTTTGATTCTGCCAGATTCTGTGGACTTGTTTCTTAATTTATCCTTTCATGCCTTGTTAACTGTCACAGCGGGAATGACTGCTAAGTTGCACTTGTTTCTCTGCAATTGCTTTTTAACTGGGTCTGTTAAATGCCCACGAAAAGCAGGTCAGCATTTCAAATCTGATCAAGGGCATACTCGTTCTGTGTCCCAAGTTTAATGACGTGACTTTGGAAGTTTGTCAGTATTCTTCAAAGTCCCGTGGCAGAGCGATGTGCGTCGACAGATAGAAAAACCGTGACGCTTCACAAATCGACTTGCTTTCAATTTTTGTCCTGGTATGTTGCGTCTCTTGGTGATCTCTTTTGCTTTAACATGAATGGACTCACGTTTTACTGGGCAACCAGAAGAACGCTGACCACGCACAAATTCAGCCAATTCTTCCTCTAATTCAGGTAAGTCACCGTTTTTTGGACCGGAAAATGGCATTTCTATTGCGTTTCCATGTTCGGACATGCCAAATTCACTCTCTGCTGCAGGATTTCCCTTTTCATCAGCAAACAAAATGTTTTTCCGTTTAAAAGCTGCATCATAGAATTTGCGCGTTTGTTTGGCCATTTTACTGGTACTGAGAGTTAGCAGCGGTGTAGCTATTTCGTACTTCAGACGCGTTAAAATAAGACCTGCGCATGCATTAACGGTCTACCAATTGGGGGGCGGGGGGGAAATCTTTCTCCCTCAAATCTAAGTCGACCCCCTAATTTGAACCTTTTATAACTGTCAAACTGAAAATATACGGTATATACTTTTTTAGATTCCTGCATATAAAAAGTCATAAGCTCCAAGAATAGTGGCAAGCATGTTATCAATGCAGAAGAGTGCGGTGTGACAGCAAAAACAACCTATATAAACAAACTAGAATGTCAACAATGCCTGATTCTGATAAAGCTGTGGCTAACTATGGAATCACGGAACTAGTAATTCACCTGAGTTTCCACACTGACTGAACCCAGATCGAAGTCTGATCTCTTCCTTACTCAGTCCACTGTTCTATTTGAGATTTCCTGTGCTTCATAACTTTTGTCACTAGGTGGCAGCATTGGACTTTAAGAAAGACAGAATGGCTACTTGCCTGCAGTGCATGCTGTATCAGAGCTGATCCTATACAGCCAATATATGATGCGACATGAATTTCTAGATAACCTACCACAGTAATAAAGGGCAACTGAATGAGGAGAAAGGTCTATAGTAGTGATATGATGTTGGTCTACAATGGTCTGTGATATTACCTCCTTATCTGTCTGCCTGGAAATCTTGAGCATCAATCTCAGTTCATCCGAAACTTCAGTTATGACATCATGCATTCTGGGGTCAAATTTAGGTTTATCAAATCAGCCCTTATTTATACCAGACACTTAAGCTCAAACTAAAAAAAAAAATTTGACAACATAGATTACAACCTTAACTGGTATAAAGGATCTCATGCAGGCATGAAAAAAAGACTCCCATTGCATAGCAATTTGATCCATTCCTGGTTTTTCTATGAGTTTAATAAGACACACCTGAGCTTCTTACCTATAATCAAGTGTGTAGTAAAACCCGGAATGGCTGAACTGCTATGCAACTGGACTCTTATTTCCATCCCTGTGCTAAGTAAAATGAGTGTTAATTGTATAACCCGCCACTGTCTTAATAACTGGTGCCAATATATAAGCCAAGAGTTTCCTGCTTACTGGTATCGTAACTATATGAATAAATGGTTCCTCACCCCACAGCCAACCTGAGTAACAGGTTATGGAGTCAGCAGTGGGCAGATTAGCCTCAGCCTATTTGCTGCTCACAGGACAATTTCACGGTCCATCTGCGTTCTAAATGGGTGCGCTCTGCTGGCTCCTCAGAATGAAAAAGTCATTATCCTCCTCTAACTGTTTATGAGAAGATGGACTTCAGATCGCTATGAATGGGCCTTAATGAGGTTCACGTCTTCAGAAATATCATCTGCTCGTTATTGTACGAATAGCCCTTAGAATCCCAATGCAGGGATAGACTCCTATTGCGTAGCAGACTTTTCCAGGTTCCATTCCAGGTTTAATGCAAGCTTGATTAGCCACAGTGTATAGGTAACAACCTGAGGTGTGTTGTTTTAAACTCATAGTGAAACCAGGAGTGGATCAGATTGCTATGCAATGGGAGTCTTATTTCTATCTCTGGGGTGAATTCTGAATACGGAAGTCGGGTTCAAATCTGTATGAGTCTGGTGATTTGAGGATCTTTGGACTTCTGTAAATACTTCTAGTGGACACCTCACAACCGCTCTTCAGAAATCTCTGCGCAATAAATATCAGCCAATCGCAGAGCCCTGCAAATCTGAGTTCTGAATACTGTACTAAATAATAATGGCTAGCAATAAGAATAAGGTTAGCAGTGCTGGCTGTATTACTTAGCTTTCAAAAACCAGACGAGTTATGAAGATGAACTACTCTGCTAACCTATTTCTCCTTCCAGTATCTTTTGGCGCAGTAATGGGATTCGCTCCATCTTCTCAAAGCCACCGGGGAAATGTTTATTTTTAAAGACTGAACATTCACAGCCTCACATCACTGAGGAGAACCCTTGTTTACTATTACAACCATTCCACTGGCTTGAGCTCATCCAGACTGCAAACGTAACTGCCAGTCTAAAATTCTTAACGGTGGTTTATCAGGCTGCAAGCTCATTTTGTGTTTTATCTCCATCAATACAGGCAGCCCACGTCTAGGGCTTTTGTATGGTAACAAACGCATTTTTATGTAGATGCATGAGTTCGGGTTTTCACTGAAATTAACAAAAGCCTCCCCCCTACACAAAAACAAAAATAAACTAAAATACAAAAATGAATGGTCGTGTGTTTTATATCCAATCAGACCTCTTTATGTGAAGTCTGTTATGGCCAGGCCTAGTACGTGGGCAGAATTCAAATGCTTTAATGAAATGCCATATAAAATGCTTCAGCTGCCCACTCTCTCTCTCGGCAAAACTGCATTTTGGATTCTGTGGTATCCTAGTTACCAGTTAAAGATGAGGAGCAATTATTACATTTTTTTTTTTTTTTTTTTTGCTTTTTCTAAAGTGATCAACTGGCAGTTTATACACCAAATCACACTTTCCCAACGCTTATAACTAAACTCGCTGAATTTTAAGATGCCCATAAACAGCTTATAGATATCTTAAATAAGTGTGTTAAACTATCAGCTCTATACATGCGTCCTGCAAGCTGTTACCAGTAAGAAGCAGCATTTGGATTATTTTTTATAAAGAAGAGACGTCACATTATTGGGAAAAAACTGGAAGTGCAGTGCTGAAGAGATGCCTCTTTTATCAAAAGCCATGTACTGTAGAGAAAGTAATAATGTCAGCGCCCCAGATAATTTGGAAGATAATCTTCCAGTGGGCTTTTAAAACAGCCAATGCGAAAGTTAATTGCCAGTGATTGGTACTCAATTGAAAAGGTGAAGGAAGGACGGCCTTTTGTGTTTTGAAATCGACACGCTAACGAATGGATTTATTTAATCCCTGCTGATAAAGCACACCCCAAGTAACTGGAATCTGCCCGGGTTTCCTAAAACTTACCTTTAATACTGTGATGCTCCAGGCAAACCTCTCCATGGCTTTCTGCATCTTTCTTCCCTTCAGACCCTCCTTAGATCCTATCCTGTGCAAGTCTTCATAGAAATCCATCCCTGTGACAAACACAAGAAACGGCCCGTTAGAAATAGCAACAGAAATCTTTTGAAGGCACTAGGATGATGCTCCAAACAGTCAATAAGGCAGTGAGACCACTCTGCCAGGGCATTTAAAGGCATATGTTCACGGCATATACAGCAAGGCAGTGGTACTCAATCCTGGCCCAGTACAGTCCAGTCCAGGTTTTTACTCCAAGCAGGTTCTCGAATTATTCATTGAACCTGCTGAGAGGTAATTCATTAATTGAGGACCTGTTGGAATAAAGACCTGGACTGGAATAGATCTTGAGGGCCAAAATAGAGTACCACAACTATAGGGGTTTGACAAAGACATTGAAACACCTGCCATAATATTGTCAACAGTGTGTCCCACCCCTGGAGAATGGCCCACAGATTCATCACCCCTTTTTCAGTTTCCTGTGAAGCCTTATCCACAGTCTTGGATACGGAGGCACCAGCCAACCAAGCGAGAGCTTAAAACCTTTAAACAGGCTTAGCATCTGTCATGATGATTTTTCTACTAATGATCATTGAGAATTTGGTTAAATGAACTGAAACAACCCTGCTATCAAGTCTTAAATGAAGCAGTGTTAAAAAGCCTGCTAGAACAGGCTGTGTCCTTCTGGTGCTTAGGACGAGGGTGCACTGTAGAT
The DNA here is from genome assembly GCF_017654505.1 of Polyodon spathula. Lineage (NCBI taxonomy): Eukaryota > Metazoa > Chordata > Actinopteri > Acipenseriformes > Polyodontidae > Polyodon > Polyodon spathula. The sequence continues at coordinate 2,508,939 of NC_054561.1, forward strand.
GCTATTCATACCCATGTTCTGAGTGCTTTGTGATTGTGTTACAGTGGCATTTTCATGCGGTCTGACTCATTCTCTTTGTTCCTGCGTTGAGAGCTGTGGAAGGCTAAGCAGGTCAGAACATTGGTCTCTTCAGAGTGTAAGGGGAGAGTGTTTATGAGATACAGTGACTACTTTTGCTCTAAATAAGCAGGGGTTCGTGACAACTCTGGTTTTAAATAATGCACCAACTGTGTTGTCTGCCGATCACCTAAAGAGTAAGGAAATGAAAATACATGCCGTGGAGACAGGCAGATGCTAAGCACTCTGTGCTGTGCGCAGGATCATGTGGGTTCCTTAAAATGTGATCTTTTGTGCTTTTTATAGAATAGGGCAGAATGGACAAAATGGCATCCTCCTATTAGGTCACCATGCATTTGCGTCTTCCATATGTCCCCATATAAACACTTTTCTTTCTTTTAATCTGTTCCCGTATGAGTTTGCCATGCATGAAAAGGTTCAAAGATAAGAAAAAAAATGTCAAGATTCAGCAGTGGAAACATCCCAGAGTGGTTCATGTAGTTAAAGCTGGGAGCGCAGGGTGAGTCACACAGCTTGGACGCATCTGGGCTGTGCAAAGAGGCAAAGAGGGCATCATATTGGTTCTGATACTCCTGGGGTGGGGGAAGGGAAACCACCCGGGACTCCTTCTCCTCATCGCGCAACAGCGAACCCTACTGGCCGGACGCGTTCAGAGTGGATAAGAGGAAGGGCTGATCTCTGTTCTCTGGGATCAGTAGCCCCGCCCACCTCTGCTCGCGATTGCTCGGCGTAAAAACGACTCTGGCTTCAGGCTTGTGAGATCGGAGGACGCTCACATGTCCTCAGAGCTGTGTGAGGACTCGCTGCGGTGAGGAGAAAAAACAGAGTTGAACATTCCAAATTTGTGGAAAAATAAATACAAATAATATTTGGTCACTCTAATTTTTTTTTTTCGCAACCTATGCCAGTTTTCCTTGCATAAATATAAGGACCGAAAAAAAATAATAATGTCAGTTAAAATAGAGGTTTTATTAAAGGATGGGTAATTAGTCTGGCAGGGCAGATTAATGTATATCAACTTGTATGTATATAAACAGTATGCACAGAATCATGTAGAATAAGAAATAGAAATGAATAGGGTATTCGTGGTATTTATGACCTAGATGTCACTGGGTAAGCAAATTAGGACATGTGGGACATGCGTACGGCATAGTGAAAAAGAACATGTATGAATTGTGCATGAACTGTGTGTTTGGGTTATATAATCATTTACGTCATTAATTTTGCCTATATTGGAAATCAGCCAAGACAGGACCTCAAACACCAGTTCTAGTACATAAATCCGCACTTAAAATACCATTAAAATGTGGGCTTTCCAGAATTTAGTTTCAATCAGAATAAAAAAGCAGTATCATTATTATTTTAAGTATCATTATTTTAATTTTTTTATTACATTCTCCCTGCAAAATCAATATGCTGATGAACCCTACTTCTCTCTGTCTGCGTGAGTCGATTCTAAACTGAAAACGAAAAAAGAAAAAATCCAATAAAAGTGATTAAAAAGGAAACAAGTGTGGTTTTAATCCGATTATGCGAAATACTTGCACGCTTTAACTGGAGATAATCTGTCTGCTTTCCAGTAGAGGTTTGCCTATGCAATTTTAATGATCCAGTTCTGATTAAACAAAACTGCTATTCTGCCATCTTTCCATCTGCCACTGGGATTGACTTTAAAGTGATCTGAAACCAGACTTGTTCTTTTCAACCAGATAAGAGCTCAACTCGCGTGTGCGATGTCTGATTGTAGGTTGGATTCTAGATTGCAGGCTGCAGATGGAACTGGCTGCAGCCCCAGTTTACTACTGGAGCAAGATCAAATCCCCCAGACTAGTAGATAACACCAGTGGGATCAACTCACATGACAGCGCTTTTAGAGACAGAAGGGTATACTGTTTGTTCAATGGCTTATCCATATACAAACTGTTATTTTTAATTTGAATTTGCCCACCCGAGGCCAGATACCTGGCTTGCAGGATCCTCTGTGGCACAATGAGGAGAAACAATCCCGGACGGTTATGCCTCCCTAACCTTCGGGGGCGCCAGAGGCAATGCTCCCTCCAGAATCCCCAGTGAAGACCGGCAACTTCGCACAGCCGGGACGCCAACCTGCGTGAACTTTTAGATGTATTTCATTTTCATCAGATCCTTGTAAACAAGCCCTGTTGTTATATTTTAATACAATAAAGCAACAGTACCTATAACTATCCCCACCCCGCAATTCAGGGTTATCCAAGCTTGCACATGAAAACACTGCACTGAAGTCACAGGGAAAAGGACAGCACTTGTAGTGCTTTGATCTCCAGCATTTCCTCTGCAACATGAATTTAGTGAAAGGCTACACATTAGTGCTGAGCAGGAGCCAAGATGCACAGGCAAAAACACAGCCTGTGTCACGAATCGTTTGCCCACGAACTCCCACAGCTGCTATTAATACGTCCCTCCACTTTCATAGCAGTTTGCAATATAATTATGTTTAATGGAAAGAAAAAAAAACGGGGGAAAAATTGAATTTGTTTAGGTGCGCATTGGGGTTAACACTGGGGACAGGCAGCTCAATCATATACTGTAGCTTATAGCATTCCCCTTTTAAGGTACTATTGTTTCCCTTTGACAACACGTTTCAAGCTCTATTGTTACAGAGAAAATAAATGCTTTTCTGCTAGAATATATACTGGTTACCCTATATAATAATAATAATAATAATAATAATAATAATAATAATAATAATAATAATAATAATAATAATCTATATATTAGTTAAAATAATAGATTAAATATAAATAATTGTGTTAACAGTTTTATTACATCATAAAAAGTGCTAGAAATGTTGGCCAATCAGACTTCTTGCTTGGGCACGTCTGAAGAAGAGTGCTAGTAAGCAACAGCAGCATCGAGTGCAAAGCAGTGTGGTGACAGCAATGCATAAGGAGTCTTGATCCAAAGTGGCTGATCACTAGATGGCGCTGGCTCTTCTATAAAGACACTGGCTGATTTTCCGTGTGTTGGTATGTACCCATGGCAATAAACTGAAGCGAACTGGAAGGTTTTATGACAGTATGCAGTAAATCTATCAGGACACCTCAAGATTTGTCATTTCTAGCCTTTATATACTGTACATAAAAACCTCTGGGTGTGAGAATTTACATTTTCGGTCAGTAATCAGCGATATAGAAACAATAGGCACTCCTGTGTGAAAAATGTTAGACCACTTTGTGCTTTCGTAAGGCATCTTTAACAACTTCTAAAAAAGGTCATGCATTTTACCATTGGTGGCTCTGTATTCTCTTACTGTTTTAAATCAATTGCATGGGTGGCCTTATAAAGTCATCAATTAAACGAGACAATCACTAATTTGCCTATTTTGACAATTGTCTAATGTTTTCAGTGACAGTGCTTTTGATTTCATATGCACAGCAAATCAAAACTACAGTAGAAATGGGGTGTTCTAATAAAAGTGCACACTGCTGTAATTCAAAGCACTTCACTGTAAAGTCCACTTTCTCAGGCCCCTCATATGCTTGTGTTCTGTTGTCTTCAGTCTCGCACTGCCATGTACATTAACCCTCTGCATCTCTTAACTGAGGTTTACCGCTAACTTGCACTACACCGCGCCCTTTGGGAATCCAGTAAGTGTGCTCATATCTCAGTGCACTTGAGTTGCTCACTTGAGTGACCTTGTCACCTTTCAACTGAGGTGTGTGCACGCGCGCGCATGTGTGTGCGTGTGTGTGTGTGAGCTCATCTTCAGAATTTACTGTAAAACAATTTTTCAGTATTGCATGCCAGGGTTAAACATTGAGGTAAATCAACAGTAGATTATAGCTCTCATCTCAGGTCTGTTTCCACATGCTGCACATCATAACCTTTTAAAAAAGTAACATAGTCCTAACTTCTGCCAAAACAGAAATGCTCTCATTCTGTCACACGCCCAGAGCCTAGTGCCAGCTTGCAACATCTCCACCACTGTTTGATTAAACGCATTTTTGCTTATCGTCAGGGGAGATTAGAAAGGTGATCAGGGGGACACTGCTTTTAATTAAAATGGAAAACAGGAAATGCAGATAATGACACAGCTCTGTTCCCAGCAGCCTTTCTCATCTCGTCGGAGAGAGGGCAGATAATAACTATGTTCTTCTAATGACTAGATCTCAGTGCTGTTATAATATGCTTTGCGTTGTTTGTCTTGTCACGCTACAAAACCACAGCAGATGCCAAGCAGCAGGTTTTGTCCAGATGCAGGTAACAAGCCCGAACGCCTTATAACAGCCTGCAAACATTTTGGCCCGAATCACAAAGCTTTAAACTCATGAGTTATAGAGACAGTTATTTAAAAGGCTGTTATAATGATAAAAATGCACTTTGGTGTGAAAGACAATGTTCTAGGCTAAGGCTAAAATGTAAAGAATGTCAGATAGATAATAGTGTAAACTTTCTGTATAAAATATCACACTCGTTTTTATGAAAAAGTAGACTGATTTAGTTATACTCAAGCGTAGGTACCACAGTGCAAAGCTGGGGCAATAGTGTTAATTTTGGACTGGATTTTTGTCTGTAGGTCTGTGTTTTCAAACTGAAAAAAATCACAACAAACCATGGTAAACTATGCTAAATTCCCATTATAACCATGGGAAAAGCACAGGAAAACTGCACATTTAACGTAGTAAACTTTTACCAGGGGAGGTATTTGCTTTCATTACTCTTGACTGGAACAGTGCTCTGTGTGTGTGTGTGTGTGTGTGTGTGCGTGAATGCGTGTGCGTGCGTGCGTGCGTGCGTGCGTGTGCTGTGAATAGCACTGACAGTGTGCTCCTGCTGCTGTGGTGCTTGTTAGGCATGAAAGAAGAGAAACGAGGCCCCAGAAGCATTCCCTCGCACCGTTTGTTTGTTTACAGGGTTTTACTGCAGCAGAATGCCAAACTGCACACACAGCACTTCTGTTCTGACTACTTCTGAGGAAGTAACCTACTTTTCATAGCAGCTACGGTTATTTCTAACCACCAAAGGGCTGGGAAGTCTCCCACTGTTTCTTCTCTGTTTCTGTGTTGCCATGTGCTGCCTGTACGTCACAAAAATGAAACTTAAAATGAGATGCTTTGAAATCCATCATTGCTCATTAGCATTATAGGCTCCTGTTAGTCAGCAGCAACTACATTAAAAAATCAGTGCATTAGGCCAGCATTTAAAATAATATTTTGCCCCCATCCCCCATTTAGATCTAGTGCCCCCCCCAAATTCAGATCCCAGATTGAAATACAAATCTATGACAAATCATTAATAGAAGTAAAGTTAAACACAAAAATCAAGCTATAATATGCATTATTTCAGAGGTTGTATATTTTACAAATAAGATAAATTCTCGCACAAATAGACACATATTTACCACCCTTTAATCTAATTAGCTTTCAACACTGTAAGTTTGCCTATATGCTACCTTATGAGACCCATTGTCCCTTTAGCCCCTGTTGCAAACCTATGTATTTCGTTTCTGGTTATGCTGTTCTCAGCCCCTGCCTTGGGCTCCACTAGGTTTTGTTATGAACTGCTATGGGAGCTCTGTGCTTCTCTGCAAGGCACGGCGACACGTGGCAGCGTTTCACTTACCAGTCCTCTGAGTCTGCATGATCTTGGCATAGACAGCGTCCGCAGATTCGATCAGAGTCCGACTGGTCTGAATCATCTGTGTGGAAACACCAAATCAGGCTCAGGGAACGGCATTGTAAATCACATAGTATCACACAGCCTCCACTTCCAGCAATAATGCTTTGCACTTCAACTACAATATCTCAATATCAATTGCCAACAATGTAACAAAATTAAACATGTACGAGAGACAGGTACAGCATTATATAAAAGAATACAGAATCACCTATCAAACAGAAGAAATAACAAAAGAAAATGAACTAACAGTTCAAAACTGTACAAAAAAATGTTTTACTTAACAGGGCTGTCAGTTAAATTGCAGTTAACTTCTGCAATTAACTCATTAATTTTTTGGGAGATTAATTTTTTTTTAACACGCGTTAATCACACTCCTCTGTCTTGACCTTCTCAGCGTACCGTAATTAATTTCCTGCGGCACCACTTCAATACACTCGAGTGCATGCCAGGATTGAATGAGTGACGTCATTATTTGAATAGAAAGTCACGGAACAACGTATGGAGCAATGCACTAAAACTGAGGGACTTGTGAATGGGAAGTTCATTTTGGAAACTTTCTGACGCTTCATTAGCTAGAAAGAAGGTTACTTGTTTCTGCTGTCAAAGTGACTTCCCGTATCAGAGAAGTTCGTCTAGTCTGCTGTACCCCCTGCGTGCTAAACATGCTTTCACTTCTCAAAATACATTTTCTAGTAGTTCTTCTGCTACAGACAACAGCAATACAACAACAAATGAAACCCGTCAGGTTCAACGGAGACCTCTTAGTAAAATAAGCTGTAAAACTTTTTAAAATCTGCATTCTGATAAAATTCACACAAAACTTAGTAAACTGACACAAAGGAATTACATTTTATTTTAATAACACTGAAAACTGTTCCCTGGATACACATGTTTGCATAGTAGGGAGCCTTTTAAACTTGTCTTCTCCCTTTGCCTTGTAGTATTTAACAGCATCACGACCTTCATTTGGTAGAAACCTGATCTATGCTGATCTATGCAGAGCTCATTTGCTATGACAGGAAGATGAAAATAAACCAAAGAACCGCTGTGACAGGAAGTGAACACAAAAGGGCCTCCGCCATAGGTCAGAGCCCCTGCCTGTCATCCACAATGGCCCGCTTCTCTTCCTAATTTTCTTTTTCAGTGACCTGCCAGTCTCTTAATTGGACATGATGGATGATGTACACTTTAGACTAATAAAACAAATCAAAGAAAAATAGAATACATCGCATAAGGAGCCCTTGGTTCTCCTTGATTTGATTAGGAATGAAGTCAGACGGGGGAAAAGATGCGATAGGTCAGTATGATTATTATATCTGATGCTTCCCGACCAGAGACAAAAAGTAACTTGCCGAAGTTAATGTCATAGCATATTTAGTACCGTGTTGCAGTTAATGCATTGAACAGCAATCAGAGTTGCTGGGGACTTTATTGAGACTGTTGACGTATTTTCATTTGACTTCTTGTGTATCAGAGAGCAAGTCAATTCACAAAATGAGCTGTAATGTCTTAAATATCTAGCAGGTGGCAACAGTGTATATACTTTTTTCACCCAGTTGGCAGCTTGTACCAGGTTTTATAGGGCCACTGTGAATCGTAGCCTTGTGCACACACTAGAAAAGAACAGCTGGGTAGACAGTAAAAAGCAATGACAAACGACAGCCTCCAAACAAAAGCAGTATTGTAAAAGCTTGCTTACGATAGATGCCACTGGTGCCAGATTGTTACCCTAGTGTGTAAATTGTTACCCTAGACTGTCAAGTGGACCAATGGACATTGAGGGTTCAGACCACTGTACCATGGAACCCAGCTATCCCGAGGCGACAGCCCTCCCCCACCCTCAGCCAACGAGTCATTCCACTGCCCTGGGCTCTTCCTGTGACTGTGTGCATGGACTGAGATGATAGGGCTTTCTGATAGGGTTGATGCTTCGAACAGGATGCCACTTCAGAACTGCAGGAAACAAACCCACAAGACTCCAGCCAACATGGCGCCAATATGCATGTGCTAAATACACACCAAATAGGTAGAAATACATGATCATCTGGTGACATTTTTACATGTATCACACATATTTGGTGACATGCATTAAATAACTGTGAGTTCAGGAATTGACCTTCGGTTTTAGTGGCCTGCCAAAGACAAATGTGACACAGGCTAGATCCGTGTCTTTATATTAGTATGCGCCAGCAATCTATTGTGCACAGCAGTGCATTCCCAGCACAACAAAAGGGAACTTTGGCAAATCTAGCCTGTGTTACATATATCCACAACAGGCAACTCCTGAGCACATACTTATCGAGAAAAAAAAAATCCATCAAGCTGCATGAGAGGCCGCTCTGCGCGAAATGAAGTGCACTCTGGTTGAATCATTCACTTCAATGGGGCTTGACACTTCTAATCTAGCTGATAATGACATGGTGGGCGAGATTCACTCTGTAGTGCGAGAGATGGTCCACCGGATCCCTAAAGGGTTTTGTTTTTTGTTTTTGTTATTGCTGCAAAGAAATGTATGTGTATGAAATCATTAAAAAGCTGTGTTTCACCCTGGTTAAATACAGCTCATACTCATTGCCATGTAGTGTTGGTGTGTTTCATTGGCTAGCGGCCCTTGTTCTCTTACCACATTGTAGGCGGTGAGCACCTTGCGAAAAAGTTCAGGGACTGGTCCCTGTGCCTCCATGGCTGGGTAGCGCTCACTCAGGTTCAGAGTCACCAGCTTGGTGTTGTCACTGTTCAGCAGCCAGGTCGACACAGTCAGGATGCACTGCTTCATGTTCGCAGCAGGGGTCAGGCCACACAGCTCCTTGAAGGACACCATGGCGTTCTGTAAACAAGAAGGTAGGAAAACACAGTCTTACAGTACGGAAAGTTCTTAACGACAATGGGACTATTGGGGGCAGTCTTATTTCCAACAGAAGGGACATGCACCACACCTAAAGACAAATTGTCCCTCTTTCTTCCTATATACAGCCTACTTCTCCCCTGGATTTGCCTATAAAGAGATGGCGATGTTTGTTACATTTTGAATCTGTTTTTAAATGCAAAGACTTGAATTCAGTGGTGTGGTTTATCAGAAAACCAGAAAGCTGTGGCCAGGGTTGCAACCAGGATTGTCCTGGGGGGGGGGGGCTAAGATTACTTGCCAAGTAACAGCAGATCCACAAAATCAGGGCGAGAGTGCCAATCGCAGTCTCTACAGAGATGCACTAGCAGTAGTGCTAACCCAGTCAGACGATTTTCTCCCATACTTGAGCACAAATTATATAGCAGCGATGGCCAGCAGCTGTTAAATTATAACTGGGTAACACATTCAATAATACTGTACATACCTAGGAAATAAGATCGGAAAATCGATAGATTCCTTGATCAAGCTTTCATGGCATTTGCAATTACTGTACTCTGAGCTAGGACACAAGCTAGGTACCCGGCAAGAGATCCATTAGCATGTCAATTAAACCCTAAAAAGAGACCCACATGATTTAATTAGCAGCCATTATTTTGCTGTTTGCGTTTGGAGTCCACTAAAGTATGTGGTTATGTTACATAAGCATTTAGCAACAGATTAAAGTTATATATATATATATATATATATATATATATATATATATATATATATATATATGTATATATATATATATATATATATATATATATATATATATATTATTATATATATATATGTGTATATACACACACACACACACACACCCTAGGTTCTTTTTTTTTTTTTTTTACAAAAAAAACATTGCAGTAGCAATGCAGATCAAGGCATTTTTCAAAAACAAAATTGCAGCTCACAATAATCAAAGCGATTGCACTCAATTACTATAGCACTGAATTGGAAGGTACAGTAATGCAAGATAAACAACAAATTCTCGATCGATTCTAGAGCATTGCGACACAACGCTAATAGAGATGAATCACTCTGTTAGCTTCTCTAACTAGTGGATTTGCTAAAACAAGTCAAGTGGCACCGTTATGTTTCATAGTCGGTTTGATTTATTGCAGCTTGGTATGAGCCACATTCAGACAGCTTGAATCCCAGGAACTGATCAATAGGACAAAACAAGCAGCTATTAAAATGCTAATTGGAACCGATAATACTTTCTGACTGCCTGTTGCTTAGCGATGCATCGTGTCTTTATAATGTTGAGTCCAATAGTCTTACGGATCAGTATTCACCTAATGGGGCTTGTTTCTGATTGGCTGAGAAGGGCCCTGTTTGGAAGAGGCCTGTTACACAATGAACAATACAATGACATATATTTTATGCTCCGATTACCAATTATATTATTTCTGGCAGGAGACAGAATTAAAATTTACCAAGCATTGTACCTGTTTTATAAATAAAAGAAAGTTTGATATCCAGGAACTGTTCTGGTCTGTTAAAGAAGACCAGAACTGTCATTTCAATTAATCATAATAGAGTTTGAAATTAGTTCCATCGTTGCCAATAGGGACCTCTGAACTATCTGAGATCTGAGCAATAAAACCAGGCACTGTGAAGCACTGGACCATGGGCTAGGTGGGAGCTCCAGTTTGGAAGGTGTGACAATTATGTAATTATGTTCTGATAGCTGTACCTTTAAGACTATGACAGTGTCCCATGCGTGAGACTAAAGGTCACATTTGGTGTTAATCGAGGACGTTTGTTTTGTTGCTCGGTTCCTCCTTTGTAATGTAACGGATGTAGAGACAGTACGCTCAGTGCCTATATGTGTATAGGATTGATCCTGCTACAGAACCAGGAACCAAGTTATATACAACTCATGAGACATAATAAAAGAAGTTTGTGGCTTCTCATCGAACCTGCAGCCGAACCTCCCGCTGATAGACGACCGCCAAGGACCCCTCACAGGGACCCCCGAGCGGTGATTCATCAAAGGGCAACATGTTTCTATTTGAATAAATCAAAACTCCAACATTCACTTGGGATCTGTGTCTGAACTAGATAACCTAGTCCAGGAAACGCGACATCATACTTTTATAAGACTCATCAATCCTCCAGGCACCTGCCAAGCGGGATCATGCCAGACTGCTCCCAATGTGTAGAACTGTTTATCAGAAGCACTTCGCTTTATTGACAGTCAGCCAGACCGAACTTGCTGACCTCCATTATGTTAGCAATGCCCTTCTGCAACTAGCTGGATCAGCCCTCGGTGTGGCAGCACAGCGCCCGTAGGGTGCAGATCTTCTGACACAAACTGGCTTTATAGTCACAGAGAGAGAGAGAGAGAGAGAGAGAGAGAGAGAGAGAGAAAGGGGGAGGGACCGGCTTCAAAAACTAGCTCTTCCAGCACATCATTTTATTAGCACTGTTCTTCAAAACGCCACTGGAGACTGACTTGGCCTAGTGGCAATGTCTAGTGCTTATTATAATGAATATCCCTGGTAACAGTTGTATCCCCTTCAGTCATCAAGTGTATAATTGGACCGTGTTAAGTTTCCTAGCTACATATTTTTTTTATAATGTAAAAAACCACAAGGAGGTTCAATTACTTGCTCAGGGTCACACAACAAGTCAGTGGCTGAGCCGTGATTTGAGGAAGTCCCGGTTACAAACCTGTTTCTTTAACCACTGGACCACACAGCCTCCTTTCTTTGCCAATATGTAAGCTGGCTCATTGTAAACTTGTTAGGGTTTAATAGTCTTCCTCTTCATTCGACAAATGAAAAGTGGCCTATTAGCTTTGTAGTCTTACCCTCTATATAGATGTAGAGTAGGCAGGACCAACAGATTTAAACGATCAGACTGTCAAATGTTTTGAATGCATTGCCAGCTCGGCCAATGCATTTATTAATGTTGCCTATTACCTGTCAGATATTCAATTAGGGATTTGTAGTCTGATAAAACGTTTCATGAATATTTGTTTTCCAAGAACTTACTGGTTGAATTAATAAAGGCTATCTGTATTAATGATAAGATACACGCGGTTTTTAATGCTCTGGGTGCAGTTCATAGTAAGCTCCTTTTTTTCTGATGTAGAGACCTATAATGTTTTATTTATCTTAGGTGGGAAAACTATATTGGAAAATAAGGTTCATATAAGATTCACATGAAAGTTCAATTTTTTTTTGTTACTAGTTTTATTGCATTATATAACAAAGGATTTTTTTTCATCAAATTCTCATACTGGATTTCATTTTGTTCAATATTGTACGATGTCCATTACTCTGGTTTAACCTTTTTTGGTCTCTCACAAACTTGACAGCGAACCTCTAAATGTATGGAAAGTGTGAAGTTTGCAATGCAAGTTTGGCTGTTATCCTTCCCACTCCACACACACAAACTGTACACTGTAGCTGTTGGCTGTTGGATGTTGTAATTCTCTCCAGTGGAAGACAAAGAAAGCTGGACATTAAATGTGTATTTTTCTGTTGATTCTGCTTTGGAGGAATGAAAAAAATCCTAACAATAAAAAAGGTTTTTCATCAATGCGTGACTCAGATATGTGAAGCTCTGGTTCTTTCCAGATCCACTGCTGTTGTTATGGGGATATGGTAAGAGTGGGACGAATCATACTGTATACAAACATAGATATATATATATATATATATATATATATATATATATATATATATATATATATATATATTATATAATCAAATTTGTAGGTATCACTGCTATGGAACAAATGTTTACTCGTATTAATTTTTACCTTTGGCACGTTGGAACCTCTTAGAATGAACATTCTATTCTGAAGTCCTGCCATTATCCTCTGGAACTCTGGAACTCCAGCTGAAGAAGGACTAGTAGCCAAAACATCCTTGATTTTATATATAAAATATATATATAACATATATATTATGGACCGTTGCCGAAATCGGGCAGATGCCAAATTAGCTTTGATTTTAAAGTCATTATGACATCTGCCCGGGCAGTTCGTCAACTGCCCACTGCCACCTGGGCTGATGAAAGAATGGCTTTAGCGTGCCCTGTTGTAACAGATGAAAGGCTAATATGGAAAGTAACACAGCAGTGTTCATCCTCTGGGTATCTATTGCAGTTCTCAAGAATGGTTCGTCAGTCAAATAACTTTATTTAATCATTAGACCGACTGTGATTATTAGTCTCTTGCTGATATTGAATGATCTCTCATTCAAACAACGCAACTCTGCTCAGAATTTGTATTGTATTACTGCAAGAAGACTAAAATAAAACATTGTTGCATTTTATTCAGGATTCGTCCGTTCCCGCTCCCCCCCACTGTAACCTCTATATATAACCCATGATGAAAATAAACTGTGCATTTTGCCCGTTGCTATGGCATTGTCAAAAAGTATATAAGTTATTTAAATAAACATTGCAATGGCTGGCTTGGTGGTGGTGAGCTTTTGCGGTTAAATGCAAGAAAGGTAATTCACTCTCTTTTTGTATTACACTGTATCTGTTAAAAATCTTTCTTTGCCCGGGTGGCTGTGGGCAGTTGACCAGCCAGGGCAGATGTCGAAATTACTTAAAATTCGAAGCTACTTTGGCATCTGCCCACCGCAGCTGGGCACTTTGCCAACTGCCCAGGCACTGCGGCCAGTTAAAAGTCTTTCTTCGCCATCAACCCTTAAGCGCAAAAGCGCACCGCCACCAACCAGCCATTGCAATGTTTATTAAAATAACTTAAATACTTTCTGACAATGCCATAGCAACAGAACAAAACTGAATATCAATGCACTGTTTATTTTCCTCATAGGTTAGATATAGAGGTTACAGTGGGGGGGGGGGGGGGGGGGGGGGGGGGGGAGTCCAGAATAAAATACAACAGTGTTTCATTTCTTCTTGCAGTAATACAAAACAAATTTCTGAGCAGAGTTGCGTTGTTTGAATGAGAGATCATTCAATATCAGAAAGAGACTAATAATCACAGTTCTAAATGATCAAATCCTGCCCTATATATATATATATATATATATACACACACACACACACATATATATATATATACATATACACATACACATGCATATACATATACACATACACACAAACACACACAGTAAACATGTCTACTGGTGCCAGAATTTATTGTTGCTGGCACTATATGAGGTACCCTGGCACTAGAATCTAGCAATGCAGAGCCAAATTTGCATCCCTAACACATTGTGAAAAGAGCTGATCTCAACCACGGTTAATTCATTTAGTTTTATACCGAGCGATCTGCACTAATTGCCACTTGATTGAGCGCTTCATAATTAATACCTCTCCTTGACAGCATCCAGTAAACAAGCCAGCACTTCTCTCCTCTTGTAAATTTCTTTTTGTGAATAGACGCTGTTGGCTTGTAAATATAAAGCCTGCATCCCCAAGTGATGTCGCTCGATCCCTTTGTCCACAGCCTTCAAATTACTACACAGAGAAAACGTTTTGTTCCAGATTTTTACAGATATCTCCTTGTTTGAAGCACCTTGTTCAAACCCCAATTATCTTGTTCTTGACTGCTGTTGCTTTTCTGCACAACTAATTGTCTGTTTGTTTTTCATTAGGTGCTGCTATTACTTGCCTCAGCAGTTTCTACACCAAAAAACAACCCTCCAAAATATCTAAGACCTGCTATTCTGATTTTTGAATCTGCCAAATAAAATAGATTTGATACTTTCTGAATTGGGAGATAGACAGATAGATGGATTAGGTAGGCAGGTAGGTAGATAAAAACATAATTAAAACATATATATATATATATATATATATATATATATATATATATATATATATATATATATATATATATATATATATATATTGGAACACCGCCTAAGAGAACACTTTGCCTAAGGGACCACTCTTGTGGTAAAACAGATTTTTTTATCATTGCAAATGCTCCGCTTGAAGGAGCAGGAACTTCGTTTATAAGAACACCTTCTTGGCACCGATAGCGATTCGTTCACAACGGATACAGTACTGTTTTGTAACCTGATAACTCATCATCATCATCATCATCAAATCTAAATTTCAAAAAGTGAATTCAGTCTTTTCAAAAGCGACACACACTGATAGTTAGATAGATAGACAGATATAGATAGATAGATAGATAGATAGATAGATAGATAGATAGATAGATAGATAGATCGATAGATAGATATTAGTATATCACCTTCTGCCACAATTTTTTATTTGCATTTTTTGAAATTTTAAAAGTTTGTTTGAATTCTATGGAATTTGAGAAGTTGCCCTGCCAAAACTTTGAAAAAACATGCATGTATTATAAAATAGATACATAGCTAGGAATCTTAATGTGGTACAATTATGCACACAGGTGACTGATGGGGATTTTAGGTCATTTAACTGGCATGCTAATTTTGAGTAATGTTATCTATCCTAGATCTGTACAAAGGCCTGTTGGAAGAGTTAAATAAGCTTGAAGAAGATGTTGGGAGGGTTACCTGGACATTCTCCCTGAGATCAGTAGCCTCTCGAAGTGGCTGCGTGGCTGCCCTAAAGACTTCATCGATGACCTTGATCCCGGTAGTTCTAGTAGACGTATACTCCCGTGCTTTTCTTCCTTTCCGTGCTGACAGACCCCGCTTGTGCGCTTTTCCCCCTCCTCTCCGATTGGTGATAGCTATGTGTACAAACAAGGTGGTGTTCGCCAGGAACTCTCCGGTCAAAGACTGGAGGGGCACATGCCTGTACCCAGGCTGGAGGCATTCGAAGGGGATGGTATACTGTGCGATAAACTCGTCCCCTATGTAGTCATCGTCCAGGACCACAAAACGCAAAGCCGCCAGTTCCGGCAGGTTGATCTGAAACTCAAAACTCTCATCAAAAATCGGATTGTCTCCATTTTGAGTGACGGTTTTAGTCCTTTGCTCCGTGCAGTCAGCTGGGATCCCGTGAATCTCCACGTAGATGTATGGTTCCACGACGTCTCCTTTGGCACCGGAGCCCTTAGGTTTGGGTAGGTTTTGGCCGCTAATGATTTTCATGTGGAGCAGCTGAGCCGAGACCCCGGGCAGGGAGTCCTTTGCGTTGGCACTGAAGTAGGACACCTCCTCCCTCATGATAGCTGGCCGAAGCACGTAGCCACAGTTCCCATTTTGGCAGAACCAGCCAATGTTGAGATCCATCATCAGTCCGGGAGTCTGGTAGTTCATGGCGACCATCTGGCAGCCACATTTCCAGAAGTCCTGGGGGTTCATGTTACTGGCATCAATCCTCATCAGACTTGGGTACACCCTCGAGAGGAACCTCTTATTGTAGCTGACAAAGTCTTCCGGGTATTCATTGGCAAACCTATTAGCGTCCACCTCATTGTACGAACATATCTCCCAGTATTTCTGGTATCTCTTGGACACCTCAAAGTCTTTAAACTGGACGGACTTGCACAAGGAGACCAGGTCAGAAAGCTCTTTGCAGAGCCTTAGCCTTCCATTCATCTGGTCCTTATACTCTTCTCCCAACCTTCCAGACACCTCCAACCCTTCATCTTCGTCAGTGACATCTCCTTCAGAATCAGGGTAGTTTGGGGTTAACTTCTTACCTTTAAGGAGGATTTTTCTCTTGAGTTTCTCGGGAGAGGGCAAATAATTCTCTTCCGTGTCAGGCGGATCTAGATAGAGTTTATCCCCGAGAATCTTCTTCATGTGTTGAGCCATGACTTTCTGTTGCCGGACTGAGCAGTGCGTCACCAAGCAAAGAATCAATGGGTACTCGGACGCTTCAAACGCATACTGATTGATCACATCAATAACCTTGCAGAAGGCAACCTGCGATGAAACAGAGTGTCCGACATATATTAGAGGCTCGTTATCAGGCCCATCCCACACCACAAGCTCTAAGCTCCGGCATCCCATTTTCAAGGCTCGGACATAGCCGCTTATATCCGAGGAACCCCAGAAATGATCTTCTAAGTAGCTGGCGTTGTGGGATGAGTTGATGTAGTAGTGAGACAACGGCTGGGTCATGTCCTGGCAGACTCTCCTCTGCTGGGGATCGAAGATGTGGCACTCCGAAGACAGGAGGTAGTGGGTGAAGCCATCGATGGAGAGGTAGCCTTTTTCCCTGCCTTCCCTGGATGGCTCATGCTTGTTGACGATCTCTGCGCACATCTCCTCCGTCACCCCTTCCATGCCTTGCTCCATCTCTGCAAAGAGCATCAGATCTTTACAGTCCAGATACTCCTTGTTGCTGGAGAATTGCACGAGGAGAAAGAAGACCTCCGGCCTGGTGCACAGCTCACAGTAGGCCTCAGTGAAGATTTCACTTGTGATGTCCTCTCCGGTCCTACCCTTGGATTTCTGCAGCTCCTTAAACTTCAGCTCGATCCTGGAAGCCTTCATTCCTGGATTCAGTCCTTTAATGATCTGAACAGCCCTGGACAAGACAATCTGACCTTCTTTCTTGAAGTCAGCAACCTCAAACACAGAGGAGATCCAGGAGGTCCTCAGGCTTGTTGGGTTGGCCTCAACAGGATGCCTCCCATAGGACACCAGATACCTCAGACCCATCACCCAAGTGTTCACGATATCCGCAGAGCTTGCTACCAAGTCCAGGGATTCGTAATTCTCCCCATATATGATTGAGAAGGCGCACTCGTCAGGAAACTGATCCGAGAGGCCGTTGCTGCGGAGCACGGGGGTCTTCTTGCCAAGCCGCACCTCCTTGATGGTTTTGATCTCCAGCTTGGCTTTCTCAGAGTCCTTTTTGGAGGGCTCCCATCGCAGGTACCTCATGTCCGGGTCCAGGATGAAGAAGCGGTTGTACATCCGGGAGTTGGAGCGTACTTTCTTCATCTCACAGCCCTCCACCATGAAGGACATGCAGGCCGCTGTGCTGTTGATCTTGCGGTCATTGGGCATGGAGCTGAAGGATACTGTCTTCTTCCGAACCTGCCTCTGACGGGACCCGTCCTGCAATCAGAATAAGGGATTAAGTTATTTCCAACATAGGAACATGAACTGGGCTGGTGCTGCAAAGACTAACATAACACAAACTCTGCATGCAGAACATTACAATCATCGAACTACTGTGAGTTAGCCTTGCTGTGATGTTATACATCTGAACGGGCACACTGGACAATTCATTGTGAGGTTCTGACATTTTGAGTTTGAAAGCTTTTAGTTTTTAATGCTGCCATAGGTGGCATTGACTGGTTGTGCTACAAATATTATATGTCAATTTGTGATGCAATTTTACTTTTCATTTGAGATGTTGCAAAGTTGTTCTAACCACATCTTATGCAATAAATACAAGGAATAAAAAGCAGGTGCATGACTTTGAACTTAAGACACTTGAGCAGGAAATTGCACCTCCGTGTAAAACAGGTTTTAATGAAGCGCTATCCGAGATGGATCTAATGTAGCAAGGTGAATATCACAGGATGCTGTATTTAGGCAACTTCCAGACCAGAATGGACTGACCACAGCAACACCACAAAAATCACTAGACCTCCCAATCACACCTGAAAAAATGTTAGCTTTAGGGGTCTAATACATGACCTTCAAAAGAGCCAGGCTTATTTGAACAAGCACAGAGGCACGCCACTGCCCCGTTACAAGAGTGAGCAACACGTTTGTGAATGCCTCTTTATATGCCTGTGTCCACGATCATCTTTCTGGTACATTTCAGAAGCGTTATGCAACCTTCACAAAGACCAATTCTACCCCAGCACTTTCTGGACTCACTCCTTTCAGCTGACAACAGCTCATTAACCATAAAAAAAAAAAAAAAAAAAAAATCAAAAAATAACACTGTACGTGCCCAAATGCTAAATACAGAGCTGTGCAATCTGTCCCTATAGTACAAGACTGTATTCATCAGCCTGAACCCTGAAATAACTTAATTACATGTGCAATGAAAGGAGAAGATTAATAATTTATGATTACAGCATTTTAGTGTATCAACAGAGTAAATTCAGCATTACAGAACTTGAACCATGTCCAGGTTTTAATAACCTTGCTTCAGCTGCAAATAGTCCACCACCTTTCTGCATACAAACTCAATCATTAAAACCATGCGCGATCGGGTATAGATACAGTCTCTGCCAGCATGCTCTAATTATGTCATGGAGAGACAGAACAGAACTGGAAAGGAATCAATTTATTCAGGCTGTTCAGCATCCCAGAACACCAACCAAAAAAGAAATACACTCATTCTGAAGTACAAGGGAATTCATTTGCTTACCTCAGGTTCCTTACATCATTTTGATGTTTGCCTCTGTATGATTTTGGGTAACACTTTAAAATAATGGCTGCAAATTCATAATGAATTCCAGCTGAACACCACAGGAATAACACCTGAATATCTTCTGCACCTCCTCTGAGTTCTGAAATACTAATTAATTTGGAATTTGGTGCTGCTAATTAATGTGGATTTAATTACGAGTACTCATTCCATGTTCCCTTGGAACAAATTTTGCTGATCCTGTGTATAAGCCAGGCATCCATGCATGAGTTAACTATTCTCGCAATCCCCAGATGGCCGAATAATGCATGCCTTATACACATGATCAACATCCTTTATTACAAAGAAACATGTAAAACAGGGCTAAATGAATCCACATGAATTCAGAACTCAGATGAAGTGTGTAAGATTTTCAGGTGTTATTCCTGTGGGATTCAGCCGGAATTCATTATGAATTTGCGGCCATTATTTTACCTCATTTTGTTTTCCAGACGTTTTGATCATTTTACATGCCAACACACTCAACCTCACTTCCTGTGCAGCAGTTATTAGAACCCCACCTAGAGGGTGTTGAGGTTAAGGTGGGGTTCTAATACCACAGGAAGTGAATCAAGGTGTGATGGCAGAATACGTTTGCTTTTGAGAGAAAGCGAATGTAAAACCAAATCAAAAGGATAACGGGAGAAAGATTTCTCTAGCGAAGAAGAAGTTAGAGAATTCCACTGATTATCAGTCTTGTAAGACAAGAGTGGCAAACTGTTTTGCTACTGTTTTTCTGAGTAGAAAAAAAAAAAAAAGAAATAAATCAGTAGTCAAGCTTTTTCTTGCGAGTGTCACAGCCAAATAACAGGAAGTGGTTTTCACATCAAGGGAAATACAGAACCTGTATTTTCAAATTGCTGTTTCACACCAGGGCAGATGTTAAATACAAACCGAAAAAGTGGTAGTGCTAACAACCTAACATAACAAGCATTTCAGCAAAGCAACCGATGTGCTTGTGAGACCTATTTAGATTACTATACACCTTGTGTGACCCCAGGTTCCTATAGAATCGATTGTATTTGGTAGATACAACTGTACTTGGGATTTGCAAGAAGATCAACGCCTCTATTCAACAGACAGCATAAAATCAAGGAAAATGTATTTCAATCAATCTGCCATGAGTATTGTAGTGTAGCAAGCGCAGCAGCATTTATGATAGTCATAAAATCTTGTTATTCCCCTCTTTATATCCTAATTCAAATATATATGGATGAATAATCATATTACCCTAACTAGCAGAAAAAGACCTTTTCAACAGATGCTGGTAAGTGAAGAACTAGCACCTCATCTAAAATACAATATAAACGTTCACCAGCTGTTTTATCACAGTAGAGTAACAGTCAACTCAATGCAAACTAAGTGAAGTAGAGATACCTTCTACCTATTGCCTTCTTCTGTCCGTACTGTACATGGAGTCTGCAGATGCAGGACGCCCGTTTACAAATGTAAAATGTATCGACAAAGCAAGCATTAAAACAAGGCAGATCATGGCCCAGCTCAGATTCTCTGAAGGGCCCCAGATATCCTGTCCAGATGTTGACCTCTGAGTTACACTTACGTTGATGTAAGCAAGACAGATGTTTGGAGCCAGATGCTTTTCCTGAACCCATGTCGTAGACAGCCAGGACACAACAGATCATGCCTGGGTAGGCAAGGGGGGGTGGGGGAGCGGACACAGAACCAGGACCCTATATAAAAGTTCAGACACTGTAGATAAGTGTGGTTCATGATGAAATTAATGATAAACCAAAGTACTGTACAGCAGCACATTGCATTAAGCATAGGGAAATCCTGGTCATCTTCAAAATGAATGGTTTATCATTTACTTTTCTGATATCTGAAAAAAATCTGAGAATATGATTTGCTGCTTCTCAAATTCTACCAAGTATTTTAAACTTTGGGCACATAATATACAAGGCGATTCAAGAAAGGTATGGCACCTGAGAGAATTATCAGATGTAGTCTTTCCGGCCAGTCATTCTCATGCGATGTACTAACAGCCATCTATAACTGTGCTAAACTAAATAATTATTAAGAATAACATTTCCTTTTGACTTTTTTTCCATTCACTCACAAGATACAAAGATGCCGTTCCTGATAAATGGATGAGCTCAGAGATCAAGGAGACATCCTCTCACACACCCGAAAAGCTAAAAATAACACTTCCTTAGTCTTAGCAATTAAGAGTGCTCGTTTCCTTCACCTCAAGCATCCTGCCTACCAAACTAAGAGCATTCTCCTTAAAGCTGTCAACAGTTTTCTCTCCTTGATTATCTTTAGCACCTCTCACTGGCACACCGGTTGGTTCAACTTGACGTTTCTATTAAAGTTCAGTTTCACTCTCTCACACACCTAGGACTACCTCATTGACATCCCATGACATTCCAACAGGATCCGAACAGGGAGCAGCTGGGCATGGCTGTTTGCTCAATTACAGGCAAAGAGACACTTAATCTTTCCTTTAGATAGTAAGACAAGGGGATGACGAGAGAGGTGACACCACTTCAGAGACCGACAGGAGTTCAATTTAAAAAGGAGGCTCTCACATATTGTAGTATACATAAGATTCTTAACCCTCAGCCATATCCCTCTCTAAAGTCACACTTGGATTCCTAAGCTAAGAATCATTTGTAGCAGTGACAATTTATACACAGAGCACTGGTAGTATGCATACAAAATGATGTAATTAAATAATTCAGCACTAAAAAGAAATAGAGGCAAGTGCTTTAACAAGAAACATCCAAACAGTAGTCTGAGAAGCTGAAGTATGTGATTGAGTGTTATGGAGTATATTCTTTTCTGCTCAGAGGGACAGAAGACGATGCCCACCCCACCTTCATTCTCAGTGCATTGTGTTCTCTGGCTTTATAGTTTTGCAAGGTTCTTGGTTTTCATTCCATTTCTTTTCAGCCCAAGCCCCCCCCTTCTCTCACTAACAATGCTGGTTTGACATGTTTTCTGATTTGCATGTTTCTATAAACAAGAGTAGGATGCTTCCAAAAACATATCTGCAGCGTCATCATTTCAGGAGAACGAAACAACGTTTATAACAATCCTTTCTCCCAAAAGACCCCAGAACACAACCTGCTAAATGTATTGCTTGCGAGTGCACACTGATGTAATTTACAGTCTTTAAAACGCATCTCATCTCATCAACAGGGGACAGAATCCGTGACTGCAGTGCATCACACAACACTGCCCGTTACACTTGTGGATCAGAGAAAGGAAAACTCTTATACTTGAGGACGCTGTGTGGTCCAGTGTTTAAAGAAAAGGGGTTGTAACCAGGAGGTCCCTGGTCCAGCCACTGACTCGCTGTGTGATCTGGAGCAAGTCACTTAACGTCATTCTAAGTGACTCCACAGCTGATGCATAGTTTACACACCCTAGTCTCTGTAAGTTGTCCTGGATAAAGGTGTCTGCCAAATAAACAAATAATAATAAAATATTCTCTTAGCAGCCTGTGTGTCGGTGGAGCAGAGGAGGAAAGGTTGAGATGCTCATTTACAGCAGCACCCTACCTCTGCACCACTTCCTTCTAACCATTTCACTGCATTTATTATAACAAAATCAGATAGAAAGAGACAGACATAATGAAAACAAATATTAAACAGTCATGTTACAGGCAGTTCAAATGTACTCCCCAAAATAATCTACTGCATTCCAAATAAGCAACGGTTCATGAAGTTAAAACAGAAGGGTTGTACAATAAATGTGGAACACGTGGAATGTGCCTGTAATTTTTTTTACCTTAAAAAAAAAAAATTACGAATGCCTAAGCAAAGTATGATTAAGATACTGTACAAAGGCTTAATACTCAAAGCTATTTATCTCAAGTGACTGTCATTAGAGCAGCTATTCTAAAATTAGAAACAACTTAAGGCTGCTTACTAGCCCCTACAGTACATTAAATCTCAGATGGGTTTATTTCTGGTTCGATAAATGTTTCAGGTGCATTTTGTCATTGTGAAGAAAAATTGCACTGGTGAAGTTTGAGCAAAAAGCTTTAAGAAGTCTGGTCGACCCAATTAGAAGCCAAAACTCATGCAAACATAGTTCAGCAAGAGCTAGATTCAAGAACAGGCATAACATTAAAGATTAAAAATGCGTATGTCATGCATGGACCTGGACCAAGGCTGTTACTAGAGGAATCAGTCCTGCATGTCCTCACGCTGTGCAAATAAAGGGTTAGTGAAAGTGCAGACTGCAGTCAGGCAAAGAAAGATGAGCGTTCAGGGGAGGGAGTCGATAAGCTGGAACAAGGCAGGAACGAGCAGCGTCCTCCAAAAATAGGACTCCTCAGGACCCCATGTGAGCAAGAGCAACAACAGTGAGATAAAACATCAAACAAGCATGGTCTTCGGGTAGCAAGCCGTTCCCTTGACACCACAATTCAATAGACCACAGGACTTTATTTCATTTATCAGAAATAACTTCACTTTGGGAACCTTTTCTACCGAGCAAGACAAGAAGTCCTATGACTAAAATGCTCACCCCTACGTGCTGGAGTGGAACTTTGTGACAGCTTTCACCCAACTCCTGCCACAACAGTTAACATTCTTGGCCACCTCAGGCAACATTCAGGACCCATTTTTGGTCAATCAAAATTCCATCTGAAACTTGACCTTTGTCTTGCACAGTAGCTCCAAAGCCAAGTTGCTAGGGAAACCTGATTTATATTACTGATGAAACATACTGTATCTACATAAAAAGGTGATCACTTCTTGTAAATTAAGCATTCCTGTGTCATTAGGTTTTATTAGCTTGCTGAAATTAAAACATGTTTTAGGCCCTTGCATTTTATTTAAAATGCCTTCCACACTCATAATGTAGGTGTAAATAATAAACATGTTTTAATGCTGAATTAAAATGAGGAATTATGTCTTTCATGGTTTATTGGTTTCCTTTTTAGACTTGACGCTTTTATTTATTTTATTAAAAAATTGAATCGACTGGTTCTTTATTGCTCCAACCTAAAATCAATTCTTAGTTTCCAGTCTTGGAAAGCACAGTCAGTTAACACTTAATTCCACCGTTTTCTCCTCTGAATTTGGAAACCATGTTGTAGTTCACTTACCCAGACTTTTACTTCACCTTTATGCTTCTCAAAAGACGTTAATACCCATTAATGCAAAGCCACCAAATGAAACAGATTCTCTCATCGATGTACAAACAGGTTTTCAGAAATGACAAATCCCTTGACTGTTTTGTCCAGATTAAAAGAGGACTCAAGGAAATCTCCAGGGTGATACCCACCCCCCCAATATTAGAAAATTTGTAATATTCATGTATTTCCCATTTTGCTTACATACACATAACATCAGCAGAGTTCTGTATAAATACAATATGCATAGTAACAGTGCATTCTGTTGGTATAAAAGTTTTCAATCTGTCACAAGTGTAAAATGACAGGCGTATTTAATGCAATATAATGGTCGCCTGTCAGACCAAAAGCCACTCGGTTTATGGAACTGACAGCAATCACTTTGCTTGGCACATGCCCCCCCTCCCCCCCAAAAAACACTCTGTCATCTCCATGGAAACACTTAGGAGGAGGAGGCGGGATTTAAACTGTCAGTGGAAATTAGTGGATCATATGTGTACACTTACTGTAAATATGAAGTATCCCTATTGTTTTTATTTTAGTGGTTTTTGTCATGTCTTATAAAAAGGAAGTGCATCAAACGGACAGGCTGTGTATTTCCTGTTTAAATCCAAGTTTAAAGATACCTTATAGTGGCTGCCTAAAAGATATTTTTTAAATCTGTTTGGCTTCTTGAGCTATGGCATTGCTTGAGGGTGCAATTTATATTGAAACTGTGATAGGCTGGAGCAGTGGTAACAGGATGACAAGCAAGGACATAAAGAAGCTGGAGTTAAATAAGGAGAGTCAAACTACACAGAAATGCAGTACAGAGACCCAGTGGAATTGCAGTTTAGTGTCAGGTGATTCAACAAGGCTGAGGGGGGCTGCAGCTTTAAGAAGCTGTTTGGCTGCAGATTACATTACAGTGCATAATTAGCAGAAAATTAATAAGGATGCACGGTGGAGGATTAAAGGTTTAACTCTAGTAAATACCAGTCACCAGACCTCAAGCCTGAAGCACTAGTGTTGGCTCATGCATCTTCCACAACACAACACCTTCTCCCACTTGTTTTGTTAGGTTGCTTTGACTTAGCTACTTTTATCCCAGCAACCATAGCAACCACATCAGGTAAACAAAACGCAAAACCAGTGAGGTGGAAATCAGAGTAGCCTAAAAACAGTCGACAGTATTCTTTCAAACTGAAGTATAAATACTGCCCATACATTTCTCAAATTATTACAGTTTCTATATAATGTTATAAGGAAACTATTTCAAATGTAAAAGATGTGGTAACACATATATGCATAGACTATGTGCTGTCGGAGTGTGGAATTATGAGGTGCAGTCTGATGTATATCATTGCTTACATTATAAATGACTACTTATGGTTCTTAATTTGGACACACCTGTCCAGTCACAGAAACTCTGGACCCTTTTCCTGAAGTCACGGAGGCTACAGCGGCAATGTGGAGACAGTGAGTGCAGCATGTTGCAATATCCCTCCAGAGAGCTGAGCAGGACTGCAACGAGATCCGAGGGAGTGACAGATTTTCTGTGGCAGCTTTCCAGCAGCTTGGAGGAGAAAGAATAGCTCTGCAGGCAACAGAGCAGAGCTTACTGTCTTACCCAGCAGTGAAATATCTCTGCAGCACATTGGGAAGCAAAAGTGTACCAAAAATGACAATAGGGGTTATAGTTAAGAACACACTCTCTGCACAACTATCACTACTAACACAGACAGCAGACAGATGGCTTGAGGTTTTGAATGTTGAGCATTTCGAGCAAGGGAAGAATCAAAAGCGTTTCATTTTTCGGATTTGTAACTTCAAAAATCAGTTACTTTAACCTGCATCATCAACATATAGGCTTGATCAACTGGGTCAGCACCAACTTCAGATTGCTTCCATTGCTCCCAGTGCCGGATGACTTGTCCACTACATTCTCACCACTTGAATGAGAGGAAGCCCCTGTGAAGATGTGGCTTGAGGCATTTCCTCCAGTGCACTCCACCAGCCTCCCCAGTTCTGTCTCCAGACTTCCTCCCGTCCATCACTCTGTGCACTAACCCTCACCTCGCATGTACAATGAAAAGGAACCATAATTGCTTACAGACTGATAACACTGGCAGCACTCTAGCGCTAGATAAAGGACTGCTAGCCCAGATGGTTCTTTCGACTGGGAATGCTTATTCACTTTTACACTTGTGAAAAGACTGAACCTTATATTTCAAGTATCCTTTCAGGTAGGAAGACTTGAGTAAAAATGAAATGAATTGCCCTAAATGTGATTCTTGTATGGTCCTAACCCTAACCCTAATGCTAAGGTAGGTGTATGTGTGTTGGAATGAAGCACAGATTTAAATCTTAAGCTCAATATTTGAATTCTCTCAACTGGTCCATTGCTGAAGAAACTGGCCTGTCTTACCTATGCCCGATTTTGTTTTTCAACATTACTATTTTTAGAGTTCTGCATTTGGCAGTATGTGGCCCACGTATTGTATAAATTATATAAACCTACTCATGTATCATAATAGCATTTGCTTTGGAGTCCTGTTCAACTACGACAGCCTACAGACTCCTAGGCATGCAGTAACTTTTGGAAAGGATATGAATAGCCTCGTCTTTCTGATAAACAGGGATGACAAGATCAAGCTTGTGAGTGATGCCTTTAGTGCAACATGGATGGAAGTAAGAATCCTGTCGCATAGCGGTTTCACCCAATTCAGGTTTTACTTTGAGCTTGATTAGTCACAGTGTATAGGTAACAAGCTCAGCTGTGTTTTATTGAACTGTTTAATGTTAAGATGTATTAGATAAAGCAGAGAGCATTAGATCCACAGTAAAACCAAGAACGGGTCAAACAATGAGTCTTATTGGGAGTCTTATTTCCATCGCTGGTGCAAGTACAGGTGTTTTTCTGAACTTGTCTTGTAAGAAAGTGGCCTAAATGGTTGAGCAACTTCTTATCTTAAAGTATAGAACAGAACAAACCAACCTAAACTGGGCCATACTTGCCTTCAACATGTATTGAAATGAGATTAACTTGCAGAATTCTGATGCAGTCTTGTGTAGTGCATTGTATCATACACCTACTACCGAGAGGGGAATAATAATTTCCAAAAATTGTTGGGCTATCAACAGGAAAATCTTTATTGCTTTATTCGTTCGTTGCTTGCATTATAAACTCAACTGGTGGTGATGTCATATATAAACAGAATACTCTCTAGGACGCAGGGATATAAAAGTGACAGTCTCCGGTCTAATGTTCATAATGTCATTTGCATGCAGTCACAGTATTTATAATGTCATTTGCATGCAATCACAGTATTTATGATGTCATTTGCATGCACAGTATTTATAATGTCATTTGCATGCAATCACAGTATTTATGATGTCATTTGCATGCACAGTATTTATAATGTCATTTGCATGCAATCACAGTATTTATGATGTCATTTGCATGCACAGGATTTATAATGTCATTTGCATGCAATCACAGTATTTATGATTTCATTTGCATGCAATCACAGTATTTATAATGTCATTTGCATGCAATCACAGTATTTATGATTTCATTTGCATGCAATCACAGTATTTATGATGTCATTTTCTTGTAATTCAATTTGAGTATGCCTCTTGTCCCATTGTCTCACTAGAAAAGAAAATAGCTAATAGTGTTCTGCCCGGTCCATTACTCTTGCCACCTGGGAATCTGATATTATATGAAGCTAATCAAGGATGTGTCTGGTCTGTACTTGGATGGGAGACTCATGCACAGCTGTGATAATAATAGGGAGGCACCAGTGAAGTTATAAGATTCTGAACATCTTTGATTTGGAGGAAACACGAGCTAAAGACTTATAATACATAACTATAAATTAGTTTAGCGGTCAGTTATTTTGAGCAGGTTTATCTTTCCTAGACCTGTATAGGTGGCTGCACAGTTGAAGGAATTAAATGGCCTGAGTATTTCAGTATAACCGAGAGTGCTTGTAAAGAAGACACTGCATCACAGCAAATGTCTGAGGATTGTACCTTACACGTTTCTCAAAACAGGAGACCGATTCTTTGAGATGGGGGTCTTTGAATGAACTGTCTCTGGTGCACTTAATTTTAGCACTGTAGCACAACAGACTGTAGCGTGAATATCATTTCCCACATGCCGGCGTTAATCTGGCTTCAGAGGTGACAGGCTGGTGACCAGGGAACAGCAGCAATCTGCACTCACCCAGACCAAATTAGCCCTGTCCGATGAATTTATCTGATCCAGTAAAAGCAAAAACAGACGGCAAATACACATACTAAAGAAAAGCGTCTGTTTATAAACTCCCTTGTGATTATACTGTTCTGTTCACAGCTTACAGGGGGATTTCGTGAAAGATTATAGATGCCGCACAGACTCCGACACAACCTTACAGTCAATAATCTAATACACAGTTCTGTATGGCAGAGCCTGTAATGTATAAGGCATGCATTCATAGATGAATTAACACTTCTCACAACCCACGACTGCTTGTTGCTTTACTGGAATTAAAATTCTGGGTTTTTGGTTTTAATATCTTAAACGTTACAGAACTAGCAACCAACACCTTAGACAGACGGTTAATCTAAATGGCTCAAACAAGTGCTCAAGTCACCTTTATCGAATTTCCTTTGCAGTGCAAACAAAATAGTGGCATTAATAATCTGGTCTCAAGTTTTAGCTACAGTGGGACCAGTTAACAGCATGGGAAATGGGCACTGGAGAAACAAACAGGGGGGAGGGACCACAGCCAGTAGCCACAGTGCAGCCAGTGTTCTTCAGCAGTGTGTCTGTGTCTGAGGGAGTCTATAACTCCGGACGGCTTTAATTATCCAGTGCAAAGCAGCTCTATCCATATGAGCTGGGGAAGGGACACTGGCAGCTCTTCAGCACGTCTTTATCAAAACCCACCCCAACACCCAGCCAAATCATCCATCTAACAAAAAGCTGTTTACCCACAAGACAAAGTCAGACAGGCAGGCCGCCAGTGCCAAGCTTCTTTATACGGTACAAGACACTGCTAAAGTATTTTTCATAGTATAACGATTGAATAAAATAAAAACTCCCTCTGCTTGAGATTGCCCACAATGCATTGCGCTGCCTCAATTGATTGACATTCCCCTCTGTCCTAGTGGAGACTTCTATACCGACTAAGATAGATTGAGAAATAAAAGTTTTAACACTGCTACATTGTGTGTGTGTGTGTGTGTGTGTGTGTGTGTGTGTGGGGGGGGGGGGTTCTTTCTCCAACATTAAAAAAGTGAGGGGGGTGGCATGTCCCCTGTGCTCCCCATGTAAATGGCACCTATTGGTGTCTCCAGCTTGCAGAGAACACAGACAGAGGATGAAGTAACTGACATTTCAGCAAATAATGTTTCTTCAGTGATTTTGTATTTTGCATTCAGCTGTGGAGATAAGAACAGCAACAGAGAATATCTTCTGTGGCACAGTATTAGTGCCAAACCACTTCCACTGTGCTGATAAACAAAACTGTTAAAAACCCAATGTTCTGTATGGTTAGTTATAGTAAGCTCCTTTTCTACTGCAGGTAATCTGAGCTTAATGCCACAAGCTCTTTAGTTTCTTAGCTCACTATTTCAGGTTAAATCTAAGGTCACCCAAGATTGTGAGGTCAACAGAGACAATGCTCTACATAATTGTTAGAAAGTGCAGCCAGTGGCAGGCGTTATTGTGTAGGGAAACACTCAGGAACAGTTGAAGCTTGGTGCAAAACCAAATTATATTTATTTAAGAACAAAAAAAAAAAAAACTAATTGTACAAAAAAACAAACTTTCTTTTTTTTTTAAGGAAAGAACAAGGCGCAAACAAACAAAAAAAAAACTATTTACATTCAAATAGAATTCGTCTAAAGTGGGTGCTATACTCAGCTCCAACACAGAGGTTATTACTGGCTCCAAACTATCCCCAGGTCCAACACAAGGAAGGCAGCCCCAGACTGAACCAAACTGCCAGTATATATATCTGTGCAGTCAGGCAAACCCCCCCCTAGACTGAACTAACTACATAGGTGCTTATGGAGATGCTCTACGTCATCAGAGTCTTCTAATTTCAACAGTTTTGGCTCTCTCCAGCCCCTGGACCAACCTCGTTTAACATCAACTGAAGTGTCCTCTGCTCTCCTGCCATCACTGCTGCTCTTGAAGGCTTTGATGTACTTCTCCTTGAAGCTGTGCAAACTGGTGTTGGAAACGTTTATATCGTTCATCTTATTTGGCACTTTCTTTCTCTATATGTTCTTCACTGGCTGTCTGGACTTCAAGATAGCTTTTGAACATAAAAGCTAGTTCAGTCACCACTCGATCACTGCCAGGTCCTGGCTGCACTGCAGCTTGGGAAGTTGCAATCCCACTTGCCATGGCTCCTTCGTCAGACTCCTCTGCTCTCTCCCTTCTCTGTTTTGCAGGCATGTTGCAGACTTCTTTCCACTGCTTTTCAACTTCTCTTCTGCTCTGATGGAATTGAGAGTGCCTCCTACTGGACACATGAAAATATCTCTTGAAACAGATTAGTTTAAATTTTAAGTAAAATTAAAAGTGATGCCCAATGCTTCAAATTTAACACACTGGAATATTGTAAACCACTCAGTTTACCAACAATACACAGCCCTTTATTAAAGTTTCAAATAAACTGCCATTCAGTTGGGTAACCCTACAACACTTATGTGTGTGTAGAATAGACTATGACTAGACAATGAATATGACAACCCTGTGTAACAGGGCAGTGCTGTGTGATAAACTGCTGCTACCGATTCTGTCCTGCCCCCAGTCGGTGAGATGAAATGAGATTAAAGCTCTAAAACCATGACAAGCCAGGCTCTTCTGCTTCGTGGTTAAGATGCTCGCTTGCGGTGTGCGGTGTCGCCGGTTTGCGCCCAATTGCATTGGTGCCGTGACCCGGATCTCATAGATTGCCTGCAGCCGAACAGCAAATTTAAAGGTGGAAGAGAGGGATGGAAATAAGACTCCTATTGCATAGCAGTTTCACCGATTCCAGGTTTTATTACAAGCTTGATTAGACCCAGTGTATAGGTAAGGTGTGTCTTATTAAATCAGGACTGGGTCAAACTGCCATGCAATGGAAGAGTGTAACAGGCAGTGCTGTGTTGACAATACAGACTAAACTTTAAACTATTAACTGCCCTAATTTGAAGAGACTTCCCCTTCCAAATCCATTTCAGCGTTAATTACATATGCTACTCAATGAAAGTGAACAGTGGTGCTATAATAAAGGTAGAAATTGACCTTAAAACTAGCCAGCAGCTAGAACAACTGCAGGGAAGAATAGGGCTGGCTGCTAATTCAATCAACGGACAGCATTAGTACTTGGCAGCGCGATTAATGAATCAATATTGGTTTTGGAACTACTTGTTGAAATAGACTGTTTTGTAGTTAAGTTTTCCACCCGATCGATCCTTTTTGACATTCGCTGATCACTCTCTTTTAAGTAAGCATTGTCACTTTAAATCTAGTGTAACCCAGTTTCACCCATCTCATGTTTTACTGCAAGCTTGATTACTCACAGTGTATAGGTGACAAGCTCTGGTGTGTCCCATCAAGCTCATAATAAAGCCAGGAAAGGTTCAAACTGCTATATATATAGGGGATTTGTTCATTCCTTGGTAGTGTTGCCATGCGTTTTATCATAGCTAGCTGTAGGAGGTAATGAAATGAATACCAGCTAGCACTCTATTTTTGCTGTTCACAAAATTGCTACCCTTGAAGGACCTCACTGAAAATAGATTCTTGGTAGTCTGCATCACAGAAGTTTATTTGTTACAAGTGATGCAGGCTATTCCGCGAAACATGTTCATAAAAAGAAATACCGGTGCAGTAAACACATTCCCTTCCTACATACCTCTATAACGCTACAATATATCATGTAAAGAAAGTATCACGATTAATTGATACACGATTAAACACTACAACCCTGCACCTGACCCCAGATAGTTTCCTGTGGGGACCCTATTAGCTGTAACACAGGATTTAAACTCACTGTGGCAAAGTCAAAGAGAAAACATACAGATTTTTGTGTAAAAAGATTGTTTTTTACCGTTTCAGTCCTGAATTCTTTTGTTCGAGCTGAAGAATGTGATTCCACCTGTCTGGTTTCATTATATACTTCAATCCAATAGTGGCGTTACCTGAATCCCTATTTGCTTTTGCTCGAGGGGTACTGAACTGACAGAATGAGAGGGATTAAACCCTGTCAGTTAATTAGATGTCGAGGGCTCCAAACTTCAAGCTGACTGACTAATACCACTAACACTTTCCAGCAGTAGAATACAAAGCCTACGAAATACATTCAGATAAAGCAGATGGGAGGATAAGGCCCTCACTGAGGATCGTGACGACAAATGCTTGTTTATGATCATCTCAAACACTTGGATTTAGATTCTGGGACTGTGGGAGCCACTGAAGACAAGCAGGTCTCTGTCATACCTCACACGTCATGCACAATTCTGGCACAGTGGATGGGTGCATTACTGTCTTGACATCAAGACACAAGTGCAGAATTGCTGGGTTAGCTTGACCTGAACCAACGCTAAAAGTAAACAACTGGGAATTTATTCAGCCTTCATGATTACCAGGGGAACATGTGCCGAGTTGAGATGCTGACAGGAAGCTGACTGAGTAAGGAGCTTTCACAATGTCAACTGCATTCCTTGGCAGGGGATAGTTTTTTTTTCTTCTGTGTTTCAAGGTGAATACAAGACATCCACATTTCAGCCCAGCCCTGCTTGAACTTAATCAGATCTAAACGAAACCAGCATCTGTAACAAAATTTTAAACGGGCAGCAGGGCAAATCCCATTTCTTAATTTCTAGGTTATGCTGCGAGTGCTGACCTAATACAAGACCTTTGTAAGACTGCACAATGCAAATTACAGAGCTCCTCTCTGCAAATGTGTTTCTGACACATGCATCAGATATAAATCTGTGGAACACAATCGTGAAATAAACACTGCTGAATTGCATGTACAAAGAATCCAGTCAGCTAGAACAGAATAGACATGAATCTGTGTCAATTGTATAGATGTATAAAACAAGACAACCTTGCCTGAGGTCAATAATATCAAGGTCTAGATCTCTAAATGAGCAACTTTACTGAACCACATACCAGACAAAAAAAAGGTATTATTATTATATAGATAGGTCTAGGGTATTTGTTTTAGTAATGGATGATGTGGCATTTACAAATGCTTTACAAGTGATGTGTTCACTGTTTTGTGTTTTTATTGATTGATTTATGATCAACAATACTTGACAGACAAATGTATAAATCGGTTTCACAATTGCTGAAGTGCTTACAGCTAACTGCAAGTCATTGGTCCTTGTTGACTCATGCCGTTGCAGCAGCTCGTGCCCAGGGGATTTCTATTCAAGGTTTTTTTTTTTTTTTTGTTTATGCTATATTATACTGTGTGTTGTATTAGAGGCCACTTAAGCGTTTCTTGACAATGTTCCTGGAAGGCCTTGAACTGGGAAAGTAACTGCTCACAGAAGTTGGTTTGCACAATCAGTATCTATTCTCATTTCATGCTGATTTTTACATGTTTTTTTTATCCCACTTCAAAACCCTCAATCAGTACATCCCCCTGCATTTTAAATTCAGATCGGTATTCCCATGTAAGGTCCTTGAGCCTTTCTTTGAAGGACTTGCGTAGGACAGCCCTCTGATTGAGCAGTGGACCTGACTGCCAGTCAAGGCTCTAGATGGGACATATATTATTATTTGTTTCTTTAGCGGACGCCTTTATACAATGAGACTTACAGAGACTGGGGTGTGTGACTATGCATCAGCTGCAGAGTCACTTACAATGTCTCACCTGAAAGACGGAGCACAAGGAGGATAAGTGACTTGCTGAGCCGGGATTTGAACCGGGGACCTCCTAGTTACAAGCCCGTTTCTCTAACCACTGGACCATGTAGCTTCACTTTCACTACCTGCCAAAGCCGAGTTTTTAACAAGAGGACCCGTCAGTGGTCTTTTTTGATGACACAAATAAAAATAGCTCAAAAGGGTCATGAGTCAGTATAGGCTGGGTTGGGAGGTTCTTTCCTCTTATTACTAAAAAAAACAAACTGTTTCACTATGACACTTTACTGGAACAGGGGTGAGAGCAGAAGTCATCTCCATGCATGCATGATTCGCTTCAGTGAGGCCGGGAGCCATCTCTGGATGACTGTGGACCACAAATTAAATAGAACATATCTGATCAAACTTGGAGCCCGACCTGAGCCGAGTGAGATCAGGGATACAGATTACTTACAACAAGCAGGTCTCACTGTGCACTGTTCCAGTCCTGTGGAATTCTATAGTGTTCTGTGGAATCTTCAGGAATTCTACAGAGTTCTGTGAAATGTGGTTCAGCTAAGGACAGTGCAAGTGTTAAGGTATTGACTTGCATCCATCATTTCAACCACTCAGTCACAACCTTACAAGAGACCAAGCCAAGTAGACACAAGGTTCAGCTGGTAACCTTCATCGGAGTTGTATAAGGATCAATCTGCCATGGTTTAGACCACTACAAAGAGTCTCATTAATATTTGTTTTATAGGTGAGGTTCTAGGTGTTATTCAGTTCAGTAGCTGCACAGCTTTCAATTTTTTTTAAAGAAATGTTATAGAACGCATTTTCATTTTAAAATGTGATAGCTGGTACATACATTGAGCTAAAGTTGTTAGTTTTCATGTCTCACTCTCAGGAAATCTATTACACTTGCACTTCAGAGCAGTTAAAGGCATGTTACTGGCTGAAAACATGTCAATCAATACAGGAAGCAGCTGGTTGGTTAATTACAGGAATCAAGCCGTTGAAGGGGTGGGAACTAGATCACCCTCCAGGTGAAATGACCCAGGAACAGCAGGACAATCATGTCTTGCAAACAGATTTTTTTACACTAGCATAGTACCAGACATGATGTTTTAGAAAAAAAGAAATCAAAACTGCGATTTGAGACCTATGTAACCAACTGAAGTTCACAAAAGGTACAATTTATATATATAAAACATTTTTTAAATGTTTTTCTAGGACTGTAAGTGAACACATCCCCCAAGAGAACTGTTTAGTGGTCTAGCTTCATCCAGATATTAAACAAAAAAGAAAGAAAAAACACACAACGACATAAAACGTTCCTGGAAACATGATTAGAAACAGCAGGCCTGCCCGACGGAATGCCGGCGTTGAAAACGAAAAGCAAGAGGCCTCCTGTGAAGACTCCTGTTGCAATTAGAACATTCACTTGTTGCTTTTTCTTGTCTGACATGAATTATGGATTTTAGCCCGAGGTCGTTCAATTGAAGCAACAGATCAAAAAAATATTTATGCATTAATTTCGCTCTGTACAAGTGACTGCAGCTGCAGCAAGGACTGGAATCAGGGGAGAGAAGTGGAACGTTAAAAGGAAAGTCAGAAGGGATGAGGTCGTTATTTAAAATCGATTTCAGACACGCTGTAAAAGACATACATTGTACAGTAGTTCCCATTTAATATTAACTAGCACACAATTTTGCGATGTTTTTAACAAGTTTTCAGCTTTTTGTAAATACATGTATTACACAACAATAACACAGTGTAGTTACAGCATTTTGAAGTGTGTCTTGGTACTTGGATGTATTCAAATTTGTGGTCCGCAGCACAGTTACAATAATTAACAACCTGCTTCTGCAGTGCAAGAATGAAACCATGTGCAAACTCAAACTCAACACAACAAGAAGTCACCCTAAAGGACAGAGAGATATGGTATTATGCATATTATTAAACATGGCAAACCAGGGTAAACTATGGTAAATGTATAGTATAACCATGGGAAAAGCATGGCACAAATACCGTGCAAAATTACTGTGGTAAACTTTAAGGATTTTTTCAATCAAGGCAAAACATCTTGGACATACAGAATGCACTGGATCTGTCACTATTAAAGACTGAGGTCTCTTAAAAATATCCTGCATTAATGTAAAAAAAAAAAAAAAAAAGATCCTAAGCTCCATTCCTTCAGGCAGGAGACACCTACTTGTTTCTCAAATCGCACATGAACTGCATTTGGAGAGCTGAGAGTGCAGCTTTCATCTCTGCTGGACGCAGGTCAGTGTCCTGGACCAGGCAGAGGGAGCCAGCGCTCGGGTCTACATCAAAAGCAACTGTGACAGACGAAAATGATCAACCCTTCCTGAATACTGAGTGCTTTCACGAATTTGCAGTACAGTCAGATTGTGGAATCAATAATGGATGGAACACGAATTGATCGTGGTGCTATTATCGTGGGAGACAAAAGCTGTACAGCTGCATTTTAAAAAGCTTGATCCTTCAAGGATAGGAAAAACTACTAATAAGGGAGAAAGTCGCAATAATTGGAGTTCAAACATCATTTAAGATATTGTTTAGCAAATAATCGATTAGTGAGCTCAATGAAACTGTTTAAAGTGCCATATACCATGTAGTACTTGTACTGTAAGCATGTCAAAATAGGCATACTGTATTAGTGAGATTATCACTTTAACAGACCACACATGCAATTGATTTATAATAGCAAGGGAAAAGGAACACATGGCCACAAATGGTAAAATGCATCAGACTTTTTAGAGGTTGTTTAAGATTAGAGCACAAAATGATCTAACATTACAAACATTTAAATTGTCACACCCTGAGGTTTTCATGCAGGTAGGTATAAAAAGGATAGAAATGACCAGTATTGTCCCTGATCTCATAAATCTGCACTCTACTTTATCAAGTCATCACAATTGGAGCTTGCCAGTTCTTGAATGTGATCATTTAGTTGACAGGAAATACTTCCAGCTCTTACAATGGTTTCAAAGCCATTAGATTTCTAGGAGATATTTGTAAACCGCACGGATCATGGCATCATTCGAACAACATCACAAATCTGATCATATGGGAAACAGATTACAAATCTGATGAGCATGAAACACCAAATGCATGGATTTGAGATGGGCCATTCGGTTTGAACGTGGTTTTAAGATTCTAATGTCCCAAGCCGTTCATAAGATCGCAGAATTCAGGACATAGGCTTGTTTCATATGCTGTTTATATAATAGAGACCATGTAACTATGCTTGTTCACAAACAAGTAAAGAACACACTTGTGTAGGCATGTCGAGATACACATGCTTACACGTTTATAGAATATTGTACTGGGTGCTGTGTGATGCAATTGGCTTGCATTTCACAACAACCTATAATGTACAATAAGAATAATTAAACAGAACAGCTAATCCTACCGTGACGTGAATTCAATCTGAGACAAGCTGTTACAAACAATCTGAGCAAGACATTTCAGAAGGTTGCATCACATCATTACCAAGGTCAGCTACAGCATTGCTCTATTTATATATTTGTCATTGCACTCTGGTGACACTAGGCATCCTTGTTAATTGTTCATTGTTTATACACAATCAAGATTGTTTTAATGCTTGGTAATCTGTACACTGTGGCTAACCAAGCTTGTATTAAAACCTGGAATGGGGGAAACTGCTATGCAACAGGAGTCTTATTTCCATCCCAGTTTATTACTAATTAACAATATTATTATATACAGCAGTCCAGATAAGCTGTGTACCATCCTTTATAGCAATTTTGCTGTACAGCTGGTCTGCCTCCCCTAAAACTTCCACTAACAACTACATCTCCCAGAATACAATGTCTTCAGTTACTAGGAAACTGGACACAAGAAAAACCAACCCAACAAACATTATCCAATCTCTGGCTAGCCCTGTTGTCTTTGCAGCCAATCACAGTAAGAATAAGAACAATTCGAAGCTACACAGGTTGAAGCGTCAACACCCCAGTCCAGCTACAAATCCAACTGGAACCGTCGCCAGAGGCAGCCGCTAAAAAAAAGATGCCTGTAATATAACTCAAACTGTTTTATAACTTATTAATGCTATTTTTACCCATCATTTCTATAATTGTGCATGCTTTTAATTTAGGACAGCAATCTATATGAAAAATATTATTGTGGAACTATACTGTAATAGGATTGTCACTTGTTTAAAGTAAGAAGGGCTATCTGGCGCCATTGTAAACGGGCTGTCTAAAAATAGCAGCATTTCATCAGCGCATCACACAATACTGCATTTTAACATTCATAATACTCGCCGTTTGCATATTATTTCCTGTGAAATACCAGTATTAACAAAAAAAAACAAAAAAAACAATGTAAAGCTATCAAATGTCTATCTCGGCTGAGCATGACTTTGAAGAAAGCAGTTTGAAAAAGACTAAGAAGTGATGCCGTGTTTAAAGCATGTATAAACTAACACCTTATTGTAGCAAGCACGTTTTCAAGCCTTTGTTTCTACCACTTCCCCTACACGTGTTAACACAGTACATAACACTGACGCAACCCAAACTCACCCCACATGATCCATCTGTAAACTCACTTAATTCTCCTATTGGAAATTCACACTTTGTTAACGCATACAAACCCATAAAGGATGCAAGCCTTACTTATTATTATTATTATTATTATTATTATTATTATTATTATTATTATACACAGGGCCTACCTCTCCTGCACACTGCACACCACACCAGCGACACTGCCTATGCAGAATAAGAAACAGGTTGTCTAATGGACTAAATTAAAAGCATTCTTTGTACAGAATGTAAACCACATCGCTTGCTGTTCTATTTCTATATTTGTCACTCTATTGTAAGAAGCCTCATCCTTATGCTCAGCTAACTTCCTTTTCTTTTAAGTGACAGGTGCTTTTAGTGATGTCATAGCCATTGCTTTAAAACATATTAGAATGCACTCTGTGTGTAGAGCCTTCCTTCCACAGCTTGTAGTGCTAGGTTTTCACATTGTGATATTCTTTCAGCATTTAAAAACTGTTATTTTTCATTTTGAATTAGCTGGAAAAACCACATTGTAAAAGTGAAAACATCTCTCAGACAATTAAAGAGAGGAGATAAACACTGCTCTGCATGGTAGGATGTGTGATTTTTATTTCATGTCTCTGTGATGCACTGGTTTCCTTTGCAAGGTATCACTTTTTGCAGTAAAATCTGTTCATGAACAAACCAACATTTTTGCCAACAAATATATATATATATATTATACTGTTATTATTATCAATATATTAACAGGTATGTATTAGTAACAGTTATTTGTCAGAAAAGTGGTTGGAAATATGAGAATGATGATCTCTCGATGTAAAACACAACATGAAACAGCGAACGATTTAGCTTGGAAAGGTGTGCCATTGAACTGTGATCGATCAGTTATGTGGGATCATTACAATTACTCACACGTGCCAAGGTTCAACCACAATTAAAAAATTCAAGTACACTGTAATTGCAGTTAATTACAAATTACAATTCTAATTGAGCCCAGGTCTGGCGTAGAGCATTTTACCCCTCGTTTCCCTGGACTGCAAACATATTCTCAGTTGCCGACACATATGTTTAGGAGTGGAGAAGCTGACAGGTCAAAGCATGCTAAGAGTCTCCTCTTATTGTAATGCATTCAGCTAGCCTCCTACAAATACCAACGTGCAGGAGATTAATCTCTTCTATATTAGGGCTCTTGTCAGCATAAAAATAGCAGTACTACACATTGGCAGCAGCAGCAGCAGCCACTGTCCCCTTTTAAAGAATACGTGCTTATTATTTGGACAACTAAATATAGCATCTACACCTAGGGGTGTTCCTGGAGGTAAGTCTGCCAATATTAGACTGACCGTTCCTCAACAATTAGCCTCTGTTCCTCAAACACCTTCCAACCAAGCACCTATCTATAACAATGGTCCCAATTTTGCCCACTGTGACGTAAGCTGCAGCAGGGAGGTGCAGCTTTTATATAATACAAAATATTGTCAGGGATGACATCTGTGCAATGCAAACTCATTAGTTAGCCCACTTACACAAAAGTATGTGCTACATACTGCAGGTCTTTCTAGACTCCTTTTTAGTCCATTGTGTGAAAAACATTCAGCAGCTCAGGGGTTAACTATAAAATTACATAACACAGCTGACGCTTAGCATATACTGTGCAGTAATCATTGAGTAATTAGCCATCTAGACAATGGAATTATTGTTAAAGGTAAAAGGTTTAGCCAAAACATCAGTTTAATCCGTATTAACTATTTTTAAGTTTTTCTTTGTCATGGGTACTTTCTCTTAAGCACAGCATCCTAACACAGATGTAGTGAGTTAATTTGTAGCCATTTTAGATTTGCAATTTGAATCAATTGTCGGCAGAATTGGGAGATTTCTGCCAAGTACATTTCTGTTGTACTGAGTAAAAATTGTGTCTATAAATATCGCTGAGGTGTGTAATTTAAACAGAACTAGCCCTTATTTAAGGTGCACCCCACATCTTATATATACACCATCTTAAAATGCAAAACACACAATTCAAATTTTAAATTGTGTGATTCAAGTCACCTAATATAAGAAAACGCATTAGAAACACCTTCATTGCAACATGAAGCAGGCACTGTTAACCAAGTGGGTTTTCGTCAACATGCCTGATATCATGCAACATATAAAAGATGCATCTCCCTGCGGTAAGTCAGTTTACTTTTTCGTCCCATGGGGCAACAGATCTAGTCTACTGATGTACCCTGACGTGCCCCACTGCACGTGGTTACGGTATATATATATATATATATATATATATATATATATATATATATATATATATATATATATATAACTGTTCTTTATGAGTTTGGCTTAGCACATCACAGTTTCATTGTTCATGCAACTAAAGCAGCCGAATTGCAATTGCACAACAAATTGTCCACAGTTCAGTAATTAGGGATTTCAGAAACTGTTTGGGGGATTATCAGATTAGAGGCGGGGTGAAAGTCTGGAGCATTATTGTTTTTTTTATAATTTATATGCTTGGGTGACACCGAATGTTACAGAAGTCTTACAGTGCATATGGCTACTTTTCTGCTGGATGACTTTTCTGCGACTTGTACTGACCACCACTAGATACAATGCAATTAGACACACATGATAACTATTGTAAGAACTGTACCGCTGCAACTTTGTTTTATATTGTAATACAATACAGAAAGAACTGCAACTTTGCAATGCATGGAACGACAGTATTATTTTAAGAGATGTTACGATATTGAATCGCAATAACAAATGCACGAACATTGTGTTTCCCGAGATGCAAAGTTAAATAAATAAATACAACCTTCATGATGCTGCTTCGAGGGTTAGCCGGATTCCCTTCCGCAGAATTATCCCAACCGCTGCTGCTGCTGTTGCTCCCGGAATGGGAGCTCCCATCCTCCTTACATCTTCCGTTGGAGACCACGGGCTCCGCTCCTCCGGCACATTTACCGATCGCCGCCGCCGCAATCTCCAGGCAAGCCCGGCTAGTGGAAAGATGGTGCGGCTCCGAGTGCTCAGTGTTGTACCCAGTCATCTCGGACGCTGACTCTGTTTCCAGTATAGCGGCTGGATTAAGCAACGGTTCCGATCCGGATAAAATCGCCTGTCCCTCCGCCATCATCCAAACATCACAAAACAGCACTAACCATCTTGTGTTGGAGTATCCAGGTGGTCTGCTTAGAAAGGGGAAATAGGAGGTTTAAAGACAAAAAAATAAAAAATAAACCTCTTTCAATGCAGACACACCAAAAATGTTAGCGCGCAAGGCGTGTGTCTGTGTGAATGCTTGACTGTGCTAACATGAAACTAACCATATGGTCTTGTTTATCCTGGTCTGATCAGCATAGCTGTTCGCTAATAACGCTCTGTTAAACTGCTACATAGTAATCTTAACAGACCCCCCCCCCCCCTCCCCCGAACTTCCTGGCTAAAGAAATTACCATCGGGTCTCCCTAGTTCTGTCTCTGTATCGCTCTCCCCCGTTCCCTCTAGCAGAGCCTTCAAAAGCACACCGGATAAGCTTTTGTCGTTTTTCGTTCGGAGCGTTGCTAGCTGCAGTCAGTCTGAGCAGTGGGACTTCTTTCACACGTGTTTCCCCAAGCTGCAGCTATTTTTACAGCTCGACTGTACTCTCCAGACCGCCGCTCT
This sequence comes from Polyodon spathula, assembly GCF_017654505.1. NCBI lineage: Eukaryota > Metazoa > Chordata > Actinopteri > Acipenseriformes > Polyodontidae > Polyodon > Polyodon spathula. Next base: position 2,550,983 of record NC_054561.1, read on the forward strand.
TCGGTGGACACGGTAGAAAATGAATAATAACGCATAAAACAAAACAAAAAACTTGAGGACAACATTAATCGATGTTTAAATATGCACTCACTGCACGGTCTTCAAGAAAAGGGGCGATACAGACAACAGAAGCACAACAGAATATTCATAAGAACTACTACAAAATGAATATAACGAACATCCTTTAGATGTTATGAATAGGGTCCATATGCAAAATATAAATCCACATTCTTCTTATTATGTATGCTTGTAGAAATCTACAATACTTATATATACGTTTAATATTTAAATATATATATACATTATATATATATATATATTAATATATATATAATATATATACATGAATATTTATAGTTTATTACATATCAAATAATGTATATTTATTTTGTGTCCTGCTGTAGACTATGTATTAAAACTTTATAAAGAGAAAGGATAAAAAAATAAAAAAAACTGAAAGGTAGCCATGTTAATCTGGGATTGTTCGATTTCAAATTCGGAGATTTTAGAAACACACACAAATATTATATCTGTACAGTATATAATAGGCTACTCATTTAGCCCTTACACAGACTATATGGCTCCCAAACGCTATAGAAACTTTGCCAAACGTATTTTTTTTAAAAAACTTCAACCATTGTGTTATGATTCAATATTTAAAAAATCGATATAGTTTTGCATACTTACCTATTTAATACATTAGATACATTTCCGTTTTTAAATGTACTCTACTACGCCACGCAGATGGCAATGCCTGTGGGGGCGACTTTGATTACTCTTAACTTAACCACCCACACAATGTTGAGAGTCCTGTTATGCCAGATGGAAGCGCCAGTCCTTTTTGATTGATTGTTTTGTAATTTTAGTTTCCATAACTAAAGTAAATTTCAAACACTTGCAAATTCACATGGAAAAAAAAAGGCTTCTCAAGAATGCAATATTGACTTCTGTGGAAAACTTGGTTTGATTTCTGGTTTTCCACGATATTATTTATAGACCTAGAGGGATGTGTAATGCAGACAGTGGGAAGCGGAGAAAAAACAAACTTGTATATACAATGTAGCTAAACCCTAGTCTGTGTTCAAACGTTTTTATGGTAACCAGGGAATGTCAAATTCTAAAAGTGAAAGCACCATTAATGGCTTAATCGGTTACTTGGGTGACATTAGCACCCGCTTGTGGTCGTATCTTGAGAAGTCTTCAAGGATTGTGGTGATTTCTTATCGTTTCTCTGGTTATGTAACTCGCACTCTTTTCTGCCAAATCAAAGTCTTGGTTATGTTGTGTACATTTCCTTAAACTGCTGAAAACTATTCTATACTGTCACAAACCTGGATTTGCTTTGGTATTAGGACACTACTGAAGTACTATGATAACTAAGTACACACACACACACACACACACACACACACACACACATCCATAAACTTACCCATTCAGCGTAAAACAGCGGCGATGAGGTGCGGTAGAAGTCTCTTCACAGTTATGCACATCACCTCCTAATATTCAACAAACCAAGCTACTAAAAGCTCAAGTTTGCGTTGGTTTTAATATGAAACTCACTAACAACGGCAATGTCAAATTCTTTACCCCAGGCCCAAACAAACAGTGCAATATCTTATGCAACAATATACAAATGTGTTTTTTTGCAGAATGTAACCCTCCGGGCACTTGCGTGTTTTACAAAAAACATGCTGAAAATGTTAACTATATAGGGGCAGCTAATATAGCAAAAGCTCCCTTGGAAAAACAAATAATCTAAGTTTTAATGTTCTTCCAGAAGGTAAGCTATGGTTTAAACGACTCTTCCTGTGTTTAGTGTAAAAACTGAACGCGTTTGTTCAGTTCAACCAAACACCGCTTTCACTACCTAAAACACGTCCCGAATTTGAGCATTCCTACTTATAAGCAGGCGTGGACAGTAGGGCTATTGAAAATACATGTAATTGAAAAAGGTATTTTCATTACATTTGTATTTTTGTTATTTGTAATGCACACATGCCGATTGTGCGATTCGAGTAAGGAACACAGCAGCACATTCAGATCATGGGTTAGATACTAAGACGACTGAAGACTGTAGTTGTACACAATGGATACTCTCTAATAGCAGAAACAAAATACTAGGTTGGTGTAATAGTATACAAAGAACTATATATATATGAATAGTATGCAAGAACTATATCAATACTCTCATTTAAATGCACACACTTGAATATGACAGAACAGCAAAATTTCAAGGGGTAGTAAAGAGCAAAGTGCAGTAAGTGAGTATAGCACTATTGACAGCTCAACAGCTAAACATTCAGATCTACCCAATTAATATCCTAATACAAAGGAATCCCAAGGTTCAATTCGTACAGAGCAAAAATAGCAGCTTAATATAGTTTAACACATACTAGTCGATGTAATAAAGCAGCATAGAAAAATAGTCCTTCTGGCAATACTAGAAACAGTATAGCATCAACACTGAACCAACCAGTGTGCATGATGCCTCCACCGTATAATATCTCTCTCTCTCTCTCTCTCTCTCTCTCTCTCTCTCTCTCTCTCTCTCTCTCTCTCTCTCTCTCTCTCTATATATATATATATATATATATATATATATATATATATATATATATATATATATATATATCGAAAACACAAGCAGGAAACTCAAAAGAAAATAAATCAACACTATGGAACAAACATATATTTTTAATATATGGTACAAAAGCATGATCCTTATATTTTTCATATATAAACATTGGCCCCTTTTCTATATATGAATAGTATAAGGGTCATACTTTTCTACCATGTATTACAAATATATGTTTGTTCCAAAAACACAATACCAAGTGAAAATATAAAAATAAATATCTATAAAGTGAGAACAACACAAAGAAAAAAGTGAACACAACGACTGGTGCTCGCTTGGCATACAAAACAGAGATATGTCGACAGCACGCCGCATATAGCCCGGCCCAACTTCAGCAGACCGAAAGCTGATTGCTTTAGTTTTACGGCACAATCCACAGCAGCAGAGTCTTGGTTAGGTGGTGTTCAATGCTGTTTGATAGAAACGGTTTGTTTAGAAACGACATACTAAATTGCTAACAGTTAAGCAATTAGTCAATTAAGATATAAGAAATGAAAGCGTTGATAGAATTAGAAGGATTCCCCCGGGTCCTTTGCAGTCTACCTGCTACATTCATATCCGCGTATTGGTCTGGCTGCGCTCCCCTCTAACTCAAGGCCATTGAGGCTCTCCCACTTACTGCGGGTATTAGCCGATTTGTAAATGCATGAATGACTGTGTTTTTAAATTATTTGTACTTTTATTTTTAATTCACTTGAAAGAAAAAGCACTGTGATTTTTCAGTTCAGTTTTTTTTTGGTGTGTTTCAGGTTTGTTGGCTACACTTTGTATTGTTTTGCAATGGTGAAACCCAGAGTTCGGCTCTGCTGACACGTACGAATACAAGAGTTATACACTTCTGTGGTTACAGCAGGGAAATAACTCATGCAGTAATAGCATCAGTAAAGGCCGCAGAATAGTGAAAATGAGACTCCCAAAACGCATTTAAATCTAGTGAAGAACTCTCAAACCAACAACATGTGTAAAACTATAATGGTGTAGCTCTGTGTTTGGAGGTAGGGGAGTGGGAGTGAAAAGGTGCTCCGGACCTTGACCTTGCTGGAACCAAGAATTTTGGACCTTCACTCAAGTAACTGAGTTCCCCTATTAATAATAATAATAATAATAATAATAAAAATAATAATAATAATAGTGTATAACGTATGTATAGTATTTTATTATTATTATTATTATTATTATTATTATTATTATTATTATTATTATTATTATTATTTGGTTTTATCTATAATTTTGTTCAACTTTAAAAAAAAAAAAAACGCAAAAACGGAAAACCCGAAGGGAAAGAAAGTTTAAAATAAAGACGGTCCGTTTGTCAAGTTGTCAAGTTTGATTTCATTCTAATAATAACAAATACCAACGTCTGTTAAAGTCAAACGTGCTTTTGATTAAAAAATAATTAATCTGATTGCACTCCCATCGAAGAGGTTGGGTAGAAATATAATAAGATAAATACACAGGTAATAGTAGAAATGCTATTAAAGACAATTATACCACTTTGTTCATATTTCGATTTGAGAGGGGGTCTCCAGCCCTGGTCCTGGAGAGCTCCTGTCCTGCAGGTTCTCTAGGTGTCTTTACATCATCGGTGGATAACGATCTGGAACACCTGTTCATCTCGACGATCAAGCTGTAGTGGCCAATGTTACTGACAGGGCCTGAGCTGCGATTGCTCACCTCTGTTGGAGGACTGGTACACACCGGCAGATGATTTTAGTGACGCTGTGATTCTCCAACCATAATACTCCCTTAATCGCACTATCGTAATGTGCCGATCTGTTTGTACCGCAATCACAGTGAAATGAGAAATTATGAAGTGGTATTTGTTGTGAACTATCAAAGTTACTGCTGGAGAACCAAAAACAGCCGTTGTTGATTACAGTGAACCCAAATAATTAGATGATACTGTCACATTTTCACCGAGGAAAAGAAAAAAACGACCCTACTATACCTGGTGGTCCCTGCTGGAAACACTGGTACTAGAGATGAAAAGGTTGAAAAGCTTGGAACTTGGTAATGGTCTAGTTTCAGTTAACTTACTGACACAATCGATTTTTGTTTTATTAAAGGTATGTTGTCATTTCAAATTGTGTTTTCCCAATACAATTGTATTTTGCATTGAAAATACAGTTTCCAGAGCATTTTGTGTTGAAAATGCATTGACCTTACAAGGGAGGTTGCACTGTTGCCTCTGAAGCATTCCCCTTGCCGCTGCACTGAGAGGGAGAAGCGAAGCTTGGATAAGCTCGACAGTCACCCATGGAAACGTGTCATGTACCGCACGGTGATTGTTCATTGGGACAGGGTGGTTCGCTGTTTTAGTGTTAATCACTCCATGGAATTTTTTTTAAAATTCGGCCTTAACCAGATGTCGTCGATGATGTAAAAAGTTGTGAATCCCCGACAATGCAATTGCAATACAGTTGAATGCGAGACAGAAGACGAATTCAACAAGTGTGTACGCTCAAAGTTGGTCTATATAATCTCATTGTATAACATTAGCTGCCAAGACCTCTATCCGTGCACACGTACTGTAAACACAACCACACAATTGCGTAATTGAAACCACGAGACCAACTATCCTGCTTGTGCATTGTGAACAAGCGCAATGAAGTCAGAGCTAAGAACTGTGGTTAAACGCTATGTCCCAATATGTAATGTGATCACGTGAAAAATGTGATTACGGGACATAAATTCACCACCCAGTAGCTATTTCAAGAATGTCTACTGTTCAAATACTTTTCCCTTTCCCTCCTTTTGTGTAACCAGGTCCATCAATTTACTTTTTGTAGCATAATTATAACTCCCTTATAAATTTTTATTCTGTATCTCACCTGAAGGACAAACCTTGGTGGTTTGAAAAGCTTGTAGGACTGAAATCCATCCAGTACTCATAAATACATTGTCACCAGTGAAAAGGTAGGAACCAAAATAACCTTATGTTGTTCTGGTACGTGGGCCAGCATGGCATTTCTTACTGACACTGTCAAATACAAATGCATAAAATGCCTTTTAAAAATGGTAAGATTTTCCACAAGACTTCATGCTAGCTCTAGCATGAGAATTATGTTAGGAGCAAATTACTGCATAGAACTGCATATAAACAAAATTATATACAAGCTGACTAGAAAGTTTATCACTGATGTTGTAAACTTACTTTCTAATCACCCTGTACATTATATAAACACGCACACACACACACAAAAGAGATGTATAAAAGCAGAGTATAATTTTCCGTGGCGCAGTGATCTTGATATACAGTTAACAGTGCAGTTTCCATCAGTTGATAACGTTGATGTGAAAATGAGCAGTCTTCAGTCATTAGGGGAAAGTCCTTTAGCAAACAAGTTAAACAGCAGTTAATCACGCCTGGGAATCTGTTAACGCTTTCAGCAGCAATGAAGAGGCTGTGTTCCTTTAACAGAAACAATTACCTACATTATTATGTTTAAAAAAATCAGGTTATATTCTGTAGGGCAGGTTGGATTTTTTTTGCAGATTCCAGTCAGTCAGTCAGTCAATCAACCAATCAGTCAGTCAAGCAATCAAAGTAATTGCTTGGAATTATTATATTGTTGTACTTTTGTTTTATTGAACGTGGTCTACTTAGGTCTCTCTTTGTATTAGTGCTGCACTATTGAGATGTATCTGTGATATTTATATAAAACTGTATATCGTCCTTGTCAGTGCCAGCATCCATAACATTCAAATGCGTTTTCTATTCCTTTCTCTATTTTTAGAAGCATCTCTATTATGAAACCCCTGCTTAATATCTTAAGGGTATACCCAATCAGCCTTTGTGTATGCCTGAAAACAGCTTGCATCTATCATAATCTAAATAAAAGGCATACATCAGCTACAGACCCAGCAATAGGGACCTTGAGAAGATTAGGCTTTCCCTAGTCTTTCAAACCAATCACTGCAACTGGCAGGAGCTCTGCCTGTTCCGCCCTCATTTATCAGCCACCATTCATCCCTCAGCCTGTCAAGGTCAGTTAAATGCAGCACAGCCTCCTTAAAGAGGCCCTGACAAATGAATGGGTTTGGACATTAGTGATTATTAGAGCTACACGTTGCGTCTTCACACGTACACCAGGGTTCGTATGAGGAGGAGGGAGATCTGTGGTTGCTGGGAATGGCTTTGCATGAGCTGTTTAAAAGACCTCCATCCTGCTCATAAAGGAACTAGTCAATTGGGTGGTTATTAGTCAAAAAAAAAAAAAAGAACTGGGAGGCATCAGAGGAATTGAGTGATCAGGGAAGTTACCTTCTATACTTTCCATAAGCCTATACTCTGAATTTCACTTGCTTTACTATACTTTAACCACAAATAAATATTAACCATTGGTTGCAACACATAAACGGGCCCGTACAGGTGCAAAATCAAACACGTCCCTGCTGTTTTTAGAAGCTGTAAAACAGCCGTTGTCGTTTTCCCACCCCAGTCGTTAAGAGCAGGCTTTTTATCACTGCATCACTTCCGAACAGAAGGCCCAATCAAAACGCCTAACCAGGATTATAAAAGTGCACGCTGCCCAACAGCGGCTTTCTAGTTACTATTCCTCCACTAGGAGATAATCTTCCCTTGGATGAACTGCGCAAACTCGCTCCTACGCAGCACGCGATGCATTTTGAAGGTGTTGGGGGAGGAGGAGGGGGAGGAGGAAGCCAGCATGTGACTGCGCAGCTCCCGGAAAGCCCCGCCCCCCACCAGCTGCACTCTCATTGGACCGATGCTCCCCTTCAGCCTGAATGATTTATACACAGCAGAGTCTTCTTGGAGACAGCGGTCGAGCTGCAGAGAAACACACAGACAGGTAATGAGCCTGCAATTCCAAGAGCACCCTTCCATGCATAATGGATCCTCAGCAATAATTTAAACAAACGGCTTCTGAAAGCATCTCCCTCTGATGCGCTATGCTCACTAGACTTCAAGGGATAACATTTTCTTGAATGTTTATTTTATGTTTAATATCCTATCGGGTGTGTGACAAATCCTTGACAATCCTATCGGGTGCTTACTACTAATCCAAAAAGAGGAGGTGAAGTGGGGAATTATATTAGCGCTGCGCTCTCCCATAGGTGAAGGTTTGAGCACTGGAGCTTGTGCAACACGAATATGCTTCCCCACATTAGCCTCCAGGATACATAAGGTATTATTTGTCATTATTTCAGCTTTTTGTTTACGTTTACAGACTGGATTGATTCATTTCAACCTGCATTCCCAAAATCAGCGTAAAATGACAGCGTCCCAAACCATTTGAATCATTTGAAATTATGGTTTCACTCAGCTTGTTTTTGTTTTCAGTAACGGGACATCCTGTGGCAGGAAGCAAACTTGTGTGAATATATCTTCATATTGACTCTTCAGCCCGTCCTAGAAAGACTCGAGGGAGTGTGTACCTCTACACTGCCTGTCACTGACTTGCCAGGACAGGCACAGATGAAGTTCCACAGTCCTACCACTCATCAAGCTTTTAGGAACCTCAGAACCATAGCACTGATCCATTCCTGGTTTTACTAGGAGTTTAATAAGACACACCTAAGCTTGTTGCCTCTACACTGTGGCTGATCAAGCTTGTATTAACATCTGGAATGGGTGAGGGAGTCTTATTTCAATCCCTGAAATACCATAAAACTACCCTTCTCAAAACAGTGTTTTTAATTATTTCAGATGTATTTTATGATTTAAACCCCCCCCCTTTTTTTTTTAATTGGAATGTGTGAATTTTCAATTAAAGAAACAATCCATTCTTTCAGTTCAGTTTCTATCACCAATAAAAAATCTAGGACGCCAAGGTGTTTTACAACACAAAACACGATTTTATGGTTCTCTACTCATCTTTCTGTTATACTCCTTGTTTGCCATGCTTCAGATTTTGCATTCCCCTCGATAGGAGACACGAAATAATCCGAGACCCACCTTGTAGCGCTGGTCTTCAGACAGGTTCCGGACTCCTTTGAGCTCCACAAAAACTTCATAATGGGGGTCTGAGCCTCCCGAAAAGTGGCCTGCCAGAGAAAAAAAGACTGAGTGAACATTTCACAAGAACCAGGAAACAACCCATCATTCGGGTCGATGGGCTGAAATTACGAGGTCAGTGGGCGGTTTGAATTTCGTCACCTTCTGATGGGGTCGAGTAACCTTTTCAATGGGAAAGACCGCTCATGCTTGTCGCTCAGAGCCAGGCTCTTGCATTGCTCTGGCTGTCTGGCTAGTGAGCTGCTGTTCTCTTACCCAGAAGGCCGCTCTCCACACAGCAGTAGTCAATCAGCTCAGCCCCGGGCCACAGCTGAACGGCCCGCTGCAGCGCCCGATAAAACACTTCCTCTGAGGTCTTCTCTCCACGTACATTTAGCATCTGACTGTGTCTGAAAGCACAAAACAACACCTTCACCTTGCCATTCAGAACAGTGCAAACATCACTGTGACACAATCTTTAATTATACATATTGTACCATGATGGAAGTGTTACAGTCTCTAAAGGGTGAACAGTGTGAGATGGAAAATGCAACAAGAAAATCGAGGCTGGATGACATACCTGTACCTGAACTCCACAATGGGGCACTGATTGTAGAACCCAACCACCTTCACGACATCTCCAATACGACACCTGAAAATGAGAGATGGACTGTCATTATTACACAACTGATCGTGTGGATAATTCTGACATCTAGTGGTGAGAAGCTAACAATACATGAAGTGTCTATTAAAATAGAAAAGCATGCAGCTACAGTGCATTCGGTTGGAAATATCAATTAGTATTTGGATAAAAAGAAAAAAAAGAAAACAGACAGACACATCTTTTCCCCCGCATCAGCTAGACGATATACATCAGTAAGAAATACTATGTAGAACAAACGTGGTGTTTCTTGCATTCGCTAGGGGCAGGGTAGATTTGATTCTGTGAGCTGCACTGAGGTTACAGGGGTGATTAAAAAGACAGAAAAAAACTAAAAACAAAAAGAACAAACAATACATGTTACGATAACTTGGCCCCGTGATTGAAGTTATTTGTCAAGTTGTGTGAAAGCGCTCTGCATCTCTGTACCTGCACAGCCCCGCTGCGTTGCTGACAGCCAACTCGTAGCACTCGCCCTCCTTCACCTGGTCCATGAGCAGGGTCTGGGGCTGCTGCTCCTCCAGGCTGCCCACCGGGATGAACTCACAGAACATGGAGCGCGGGCACAGCAGGTAGTGCCGCTCGGGGCTCCCAGGCCACAGATTCACTCCAATCAGACCTGCAGGGCACACACACTTAGGAAAATGTTCTCAGGATAGGATGACACAGCACAGCTCAAAACAGGGAAAGACATACTGGGTGGAGTAAAGGAGAGCCACAGAAAAAGATAAAAGCATATTTATTTTTATTAACATTTGATATATATATATTTTTAATGTATCTTACCTTCTGTGGCAGCGTAGACTGGGGAATAGAAGGGCAATCCCTGGCAGTAATGATCTTTGAGGAGATCTCCGTAGAGTGAGTTTGAACCCGAGTCCACCGTTAACACCAGGTTGAGGTCGGGCCACAGCCTGCGCGCGATACCCTGGAAACCCTTCTCAAACTGGGTGCCGAGCTCGGCAGCACGCCAGGGGTCCGGTCGGAGGAGGGAGTCCAGCTTCTCTCGCACGTCCGCAGCGATGCCCAGTTGTGGGTTCACTCTGCCCTGCCGGATATCCTCCACCAGCTCCTGCCAGCGCTCCTGAACAGCAGGGAAGAGGAGGAAGGATTTACTGACGGGCCTGAAAACTCCAGCACCTCTACGGAGGGATTCCATTGCAAGTTGCACATTTGAGTGTTTTAGATGAGGCAGAACAGTTTGGAGAGATTCAAGTATGGATGTTAGATTATATTTAACTTCCTTAACCTTTAAACTTCCGGATTAAAAATGAGAAAAAAAAACAAATCAGAAAACCCATCTCCCTCCATTGGAGTACTGTTACAATATACCTCATGGATGGAAACAAGACTCCTATTGTACAGCATTTCGACCCCTTCCGTGTTTTACTACGAGCTTGATTAGCCACAGTGTACAGGTAACAAGCTCAGGTGTGGCTTATCAATCTCCTAGTAAAACCAGGAATGGATCAAAATGCTAAGCAATGGGAGACTTATTTCCATCCCTGTTTTATAACATTAATGTGTATGAAACTCCACGTACTTTGAATAAAGTCTGAATACATAACTTACACTGCACACATCCCACTGTACAAACACTAAAGCGGAACTCTAGAGTAGAGTTAACATTTGACATATCTCTAAACACTTTATTCCCTATATATATATATATATATAATGTATATATATATATATATATATTAAAAAAATTTTTTATGGCTCTCATGAACTCCATGGGAATAGATGTGTCTCTTTTAACCAGTCGGCTTGGACGGCTCTCAAAGGCCGGGGAACTCTCAAAGCCAATACCCTCAAGGCATCAAAGGCGTAGTAGATGATGGAGGCGAAGTTAGCCTCAAGGGTCCCAAGCGTGGGGTCTTTGAGGGCGAAGAGGAGGTGGATGTAGAGAGTTTCGGGCTCCGTGGGAATCTGGAAAGCGGGGGCCGGTGTAGAGTAGAGGTTCAGCACGTGGCGTGACGAGTTGTGGGTCGAGGAGTTGGTTCCGATTGGGATGCCCGCCTCGGATTGCTGCCAGGTCGGGGTGTACCAGAGCTTGGCTGTTTTCTGCAGGCTCTGGGTCTCCGGGAAGGTGTTGAACATGGCATGCAGGCCCACTGCAATCCCCTGCCATGAAATACACACAGACTCATGCTAAACTGATACCTTGTTCTCGTCAAGCATGCATGAAATAAAGATTAACAGAAAGGGAGACTAACTGCCAGCTGGTTAACTCCTGCACTAAGTGAGTTCGGTTGCGTGCAGGTCACCGGCTGCAGACAGTGGCTGGTTTAAATCACAGGCTGCAGACAGTGGCTGGTTCAGGGACTCACTGACCTGCATAAAGAACTCTCTGTCAGTGGCTCTGGTGCTCAGGAGCATATCGCTGGAGCCCGAGGTCATGGCCAGGATGGAGGGCCGCTCCGCAATCAGGACATTCTCCTCCCCCCGCGCCACTCTCCTGATGAACTCACTGTAGTGATCATAGCGGGTCAACGGGTGGAGCCGTTGGAACATCTCAGCATCTGAAACGAGCTGCTCAGGTCAAAACATCGTTCAAGCCACTGGTTTTTGGTGCTCGCATGTAAGGTATTTGTTCCTGGTTTTACCCCACGAGTCAAACTACAAATTAAGCATTCTAAACAGCTAATCTTTAAAATGTAGGCAGATGCTTTTAAAGCCGTTTGGAGTGGAATCCCAAAATGTTATTAATTTTCTAGGAATGAAGAATCAGGGTTCTTCGCCCCTCAAACTCTTTGATTGTTAAATATCCCTGAAAAGACAAGTAAATGTAGGGGAAACGGCGTCAATGAGAGACTCAGTTTATTAAAATCTGTTTGGGGATAAAAGAAGGGACAGCAAGACATTTAGCGAGAGGTGTCTACAGAGAAACTGCAAGCTTTTTTTAAAAGACAGTCAGTGCAGTAGATACCTGAATCTAAAACAAATCAGTTATTGGGAAGAGAAGTGAACAGCAGGGTGGGGAAAACGCATATTCAGAGGCATGCATTTACTTTTAATCTCAGCGAATCTGTACAGCTGTCCATATTCCGTGTTCTGGTTCCTGTGGATGCGTTGCAGTAAGGTATCCTCCTGCACCCTCCTTATATCCAGTGTGTCAGTTTCCAGTCGCTGTCGCTGTCGCCTCCCCAGCCAGCCCACCACCCTCAGGACCAGGTAGTGGCTCAACAGGCTGCCCAGTGGCCTCTTCTGTCCCTTCAGCCTCCAGCTCACATCTTTCTTCCACAGTAGCAGCAGCAAGGCTACTCCTGAGCCCAGGAGGCTAGCACCCAGAGCCACCAGAGGAAGCCACATGACATGGGTGCGCTACACAAAACTCAACACCAGGGGGCGAGCTACTGCGTGCACAGGAGCTTCAGCCGACTGTCAAAGTTGTTGTCACACTTAACCAGACAAAACTGATTAAAAATAAATAAATTATAAGAGCAACACAAAAGTTAGTTTTATTTTACTCCTAAGTCTTTGCTTAAGACAAAGGTTGTTTTTGCTTATTCGTCACACCAGAGCAACGAACGTGAAAATACGGTGCTTTCGTTAGCTATTATCACAAAGCAAAAATATTGTATAATCTACATTTCCAAATACCCCTTTTAAAAAATACTTGGTCACTGAAACCTGGAAAATAAATAATTAAAAAACAAAAAAAAACAAAAACAAAAAAAAACGTACGTCACTTGTACTGCACATGTATTACTGTTAATAATTATTGTTATTAACATTATTATATTGATATTAAACAATCTGGCTTAACAACAAACGTCAATGCATACGGCAGCTTATATATATATATATATATATATATATATATATATATATATATATATATATATATATATATATATATATATATAACTTGGATAAAATTAGTTGTCTACCGTCTGATGCAGGGCTTCTCAAACTCGATCCTGGGGACCTTTTTACTTGTTTTCGTCTCTTGAACAGTTGCATATTTCAAATTAGCTATAACATTTTATAAGTAACTTGAACTACAACTGTTTAAGAATTGAAAGCAGGTAAAAAGGTCTAATATAGCAAATGATCAGTTCAATGAAGGGTCTAATTATGTAATTGACTCGATTGGAATGAAAACCAGCAGACACAGGGGGTCCCCAGGACCGAGTTTGAGAAGCCCTGGTCTAATGTTTAGAATGGATAGAACTGTCATAGCTAACTAACTGTTTACAAGAAAGAAGCATTATAACTATTTACATAAACCCTTGCTACTTCGATTACAATACCAACCCGAACACACAACATAAACACGACAAGTACCACTGTCTTACCTTCGCTTCCTCTTTCACAAGCCAGTGACCCTTCACGTCGCACGCTTGTCCTGATCTCACTGAGAACCGCCCATAAGCAGAAGCTGTAGTTCAAGCGCTTCGTAATATCTCCAGCAATGCCAGTTTCACTTAAAACTAGCGGAATCGGGCTTACAATTTTCCTTCGTTGCTTTTTTTTTTTTTTAAGTTCCTGGTCGCTCATGTCAAAAACATAAGAAATGTTTGTGGTTTATGCATGCAAAAAACAGGGTTCGCGATATCAGTGCCCAGTAGCACAATACTAGGTAATCTTCCACGTCAGCACACTTTGACCCTCAAACGCCTCTGATATCTGATTTAAGATTTAAGATATAAGATTTTTTTTTTTTTTTTTTTTTTTTACGTAGCTGGCAGAACAACCAGCCGATCTGAATGAGATCAGTCGGTTGAATGGGACGTTTTGAAGCAAAAATCATCCCACAGGAATGAACCATTAGGTACCCACTAGCCTACTAACCCCTTTGTAGCTAATTACTAAAAATGAGTTATCAGTTCCTATTCCTCTTTATAGCATCTGTGGGATGAACTTGAATGCCATTAATGGCTAAAGTCCCCTGCCTGCAGTGACCCTGTCATAGGCTGTAATGATTTACCGGATGCAATGTAGCCCCTTCCCCAAGTCACAACTACAGTGCACACACACGAAGAAATATCAGGATTATCCGAGCCAGTGATCTTTATAGGACGGAAAATCCCCCTGTGACTGAAGTTTTTTTTGTTTTCCCTTTGTTTTACCTGCATACTGGTAAATTCTCCTTCCTCGTAGCACATGTTGGCACCACTTCAACATCAGCCTACAGGAAGCCTGCCCGAAGCCCTGCTCTTTCGACCTCAGTTCAAGAGGCCCTCAAGTGGAAATGTCTTCTGACTTGCTTTCGATTCAAAATATGACCTTTCTTGTAGCTGTTATTCAAGTTCATCATTTTGCGAGAAACCACCGCTAAATTTGTTCACTTCTTACACAAAATATTTCGAAACTATGAGAACAGTGATTTTATTATTATTTAAAAATAAGCCTTTTAAAAAAGGCCTTAAAACGCAATAGGATTCTCTTCCAGAAGGTGGCGATATTGAATTATAGGTTTGTTTATGTCAGGTTGCTGATTAAGAAACTGTATTTCCTTTGCCCTGGTTGGAGATACCCCAAAGAAAATTAAATCCAGTTTTGCTTCTTTCCAGTGTGCTATCTTGGTGAGCTCTGCCACAGATTTAAAACAGAAGCAAAATAAATAAATAAAATAATTTTAAAAAATTGCTAGGTAAAGTTTTAAACACCTTGCCATTCAATAGTTAAAATAAATATAAATAAATAAATAAATAAATTATTCCTTGCATCTTTCGTGCTGTGCACTGCCATTTGTTAAATGTTTCAAATGAGCAGTTTTGAAAGACACACATACTGTATTGTAGCTAGTTTTTTTTTTTTTTAAAGTTCAGTTTACATGCCTTTAGGAAGTCTGTTACTGCTCGAGTTGTTTAACTACTGCAGTGTCTACAGTGTCAAAGTTTGTTACTGGTTGAAAGCATGTCAGTCATTAGGAGAAGCAGCTGGTTGGTTAATTACAGGAAAAAAAAAGCATTGATGGGGTGGGGACAATTTCACTCTCCAGGCGAAATGACCAAGGAAGTACAGCACTACCAGAAAGCATGGTTCTGCAAACAGACATCTCTTTAACAGAGTGTAGTACCAAATACCAGCTTTCTTTTCAATTGAAAATATATGTTCCTTTCAAAACTGCATATTTGAGTCCAATATGAGAGCGTGAACGTGCACAACGGGCAAGATGCATTATTTTATTTACGATTGATACAATCACTTTCAGTGACCTCGGTATTCACTTTTGACATTTGAACAGTTTACAAATATGAATATATTAAAGTCGAATTGGAATGGGATTCCAATTCCAATCAAGAATCATTCCGTATCTGTCCACAATAGGAACACAAAAGTTTTTGGATAAGCACTGTTGTATTTCAATACTGATCAAACTTTTAGAACATGTTTTAGAGCAGCTTAATAACCCTTCAACAAAATACAGAGCAGTGTTTAAAAGCTTTTTTTTTTTTTGACCGCATATTAAAAGACTTCACTGTCATATCAATATTGTATTGGAAACTTTTTTAAATTTGCAAGCCATAATTAAATGGTTACTACACTGCGTACAGGTGTGTCTCACCCAGTTCAGTGATTAAAAACTATAAATCAGACACATATCCTGCAATTACAGATAGAATTATTTAAAAAAAACTTTATTCCAATTGCTTACTCTTGGTTCAAACCAAGAACCAAACCAAACACAAGAAAACATAAAACATATCAGTACTTCACCTAATTCAAATTACACAATGTATACTAGGTAAGAAAAAAAAACAAAAAGAAAAAAGCCCAAAAATCCTTCCCGGTTTAATTACTGTATCGTAGTAATTGTATAAGGGAGTAAAATCCAACTCTTATGTAGACAATGTACATTTATTTTAATACATACATTCAAAATTAAACTAAAGCTGTACCAGTCTTTCTGATGTGATCGTCACATTCTTCTAAATGGGATTTAAAAAAAAAGAAAATGTAATTCAGTGGCTTTTTGTGTGTGTCATGATTAGAACAATATGCAATAGATATACATGGTACTAAAATAGCAATATTTAAAAAATATTAAATATATATTTTTTTTTTTAAACTCCCTAACACTGTATGTTACAATCCCCACGATACGTTAATCTGCAAATCAGTCGCATTCCTGAGATCTTTATGGCTTTTTGGTGATAACCTGAATAAATCAGGAATTAATTTCGTAGCTAGTTGGCTTGTTTTAATGGTTATGGGGGTGTCTGGATTATCTGCCACTTCATCCAAATGCCAAATCAAGCAGCTTAAACACATGTCTCACATACTTATTTAACTGTAGTACATACAGTACAGCATTTCTCAATTCCGCTAAATAAAAAGAGGGACATCTAATAAATTTGGGCATTACAGTACACCCCCCCCCCCAGCCGAACCCTTTGTGCCCAGAAATGTGATCAAAGTGAAGCCTGTATTGGATTTTCAACCCTGCTTCTTACCATGTCCAGTCCACTAACTGGATGAGGTGCACCTTTTCCATGTAGCTTAAACATACCATTGACATTACTTTAAAAACACAGAACCCACACATACATTTAAAAAGTTTTTAACTAATATCAAAAACAACAGAACCTATGTGAATTGAATACAGAAAAATGTTTTTTTTTCTTATTTGGTAAAGGGCAGTGAATTGAGTGTTCGCAGTAGAGTACTTTGGCGAACCATTCAGTCGAATGAACTGGTTTTGATTTTACACAGTAGATTTTTTTTCTCTCTCTCTCACTAAAAAAGAAAAACTGGGAAAAAAAAAAAAGAAAATAACGAAACCATGCAAATAACATTTTGCCTTTTTACAATATTATAAGCTATATATCTCCCTGTAGTATAGACTGCAGTGTTATTTGTTTTGCAAGCAAATAACGAGACAGAAAAAAAAGATCAATTGCATTATCATGCTCAAAAAAATATTTGATTCACAACCATTATTAACATTTCACATTATTGTTCTTTAAAAAAAAAAAAAAAAAAAAAAAAAAAAAGAAAAACAACAAAAAACAAAACAAAAATCTATGGAATTAAACCATCAGAAAATGTTGCTGATTTTATTTTGGGGAGGGTAAGGGGTCACGATTGGGTGTGTCCGATCCATTGACTTTCCATTGGTCTACGCAGCAGCTCTTCCACATGTCTTGCTACATCCATTGTATCGTCCAGGTCAAAATCACCGTCTCCATCCATTATGGAGTCAGCGCTGGGGAAAGAGATTAAGAGGGGTTCGTTCATTTAGTATGGAGCATATTCAGGGTACAACATCGTAACATAAGTAAGAAATACTTAATTCAAGTGTTGGTATACAGATTGTTTTAAGGTTGAATAATAATAATAAATCACATATACAGATGTTTCTACTGCCTTCTTCAGTGTATTAATTAGGAAACTAAAGTCATTTTTAAGGACTATTAGATGGACTAACAGATGAAGCATTTTTGGGGCCGTTTCACAGACTAAGATCCAAACAATACCAGATAGTTTTTTCTCCAAAAGGATGGCCAGCTACAGCCATACAAGCAGGGTTACCTACCTCGGTGGATACATGCCGTATGTGTGTGTATGGCTTACAGATGGTGAAGAGGCGTGATCCATGTACTGACTTGCACTTGTAGAATCTGAAGAGGCTGTGGCAAACCTAGAGCGAATAAAAAAAGTAGTATGAATTCTGCACAACTGGTTACTGAATACTCTGTGAAAACGTAATATGTGTACCATGTGTATAAATTCAAATCGGTCACATTACAAAGTGCAGGATTTTGAAGCAGGAACATATTCAATTAAATGGTAATGGGCAATTGGCATTTTAAAAGTACAGGGATAAATGGCAGATCCTAATTCAAACGCAATGGGTACACTATTGTATTTTCAACACAGACCGAAGACGATCCTAACAGAATTAATGCCCCTGTTTAAAGAGACAGAGGAGACTGAAGCCTGGAGCGCTGACTATCAAAGGCAATAACAGAGACAGAGGGGAATACAGAAGAGGCAATTAAAAGGGAGAAAAAGCATATCAATGTTAATGAAACTCCAGGGCCATTGCCTCACGGTGCAGTTAAAGACTATCTACTTCAAATAAGAAGGTGCTTTAATTAATGCACATCTTTAGCTGCCTATCCTCAGCTGTGTTTACAACATTTTGTAATTTGATGCGTCAAGTATCTGGTAAATGAAAAGAAAATCAGCCTGCTGCTATAGATGTGAATGCACTTGCAAAGCGAGTTGAAACCATGGAACAGTTCACAAAAATGCTGATGCATTCTGCCACGTGCTACTCAAATACTGCAATAGGCTTTGGCTGTGTGAGTATAGATTTGACTGAATTCAGACTCCCAGTCTTGCTGATAGTGAACAAGTGCATTGCTTCAATATATTTATCCTGTCAAGAATTGATAGAGCGGTCAGCTTACTCTGGTACTACTTGTTTGATCTGTGGCTTCACGTATCCATCCACTGCTTTAGCTGCAAGGGAAAGAAAAATTGTGTTTTAGTAATTAAAAATAATACGGCTGTTACAAAACATTACCCTTGATGATAGCTGGAAACGGGCACGAAACAGAGAACTACGCTTACACAGAGGAGGGGTGTAGTATTTTGAGAACACTTCGTCCTTCGGTCTGTCAGGATATAGAAAGAGCAGATGATTCAGGTCACTTATACGGTCAGCCAAAGATCGGATAGAGAAATCTTTGGTTGTGTACGGCATTAAATTCCAGACCATCCTCTCGCCTGAAAAAAAAAAACACCACCACAATATCAGTTTCCCACGAATAATCCTATACAGCATTGATCCATGAGATGGTACGATACCAAGTAAAACTTCCCATTACATTCAAACGATAAAGCGATTTTTAGGATGTATTATTACTAGTAAAACAAACAAGTCCTTTCATGAAAAGTTCTAGCATCAAAAATAATCCTTTACATCATTCTTTTTTTTGGGGCCACAAATTTTTCAACACCTTTAAACTGCTTTTTACAATCATTATCTGATATGCAAGGAAACAACAGTGCCAAGCCAAGCAAATAAGCCAAACCTACCGGCTTTATTGGGATTCTCCGCCACCCAGGCAATCGTTATGCCGCCAATCTCCGAGTCGCTGAACCGCAGCAGAAATGTGCCATTCGGCTTCGACATGAGCATGTCCTGAGCCTGCTGCTTGTTCACAAACCCCAGGATGGCCCTGCATCAGAGACAGAGGAGGGGGGGTTACACTTCAAGGCGTTAATATGTAGTTTTAGTGCACTGGCCTGTACCAAGACCTCCCTGTCCAGCAAGCGGCACATGGTTTGAATGAAACAAGCAAGTCTGCTAAATCTGTGTGCTAAATCACACAGAGAGACACGGGAAACGTGAGCAGGCTTTTTGATCTGCCACAGTGTGGGAAGTTAGGAAGGTCGAGTTGGTTAACATGCCCTGTACAGATGAAAGGTCTCTTTTGAAAATAAATTGAGAAGTTTAAAATTACCCATCATTCCAATGAGGCTTCAAGTGTTTTTTTGTGAGCTCCATGACTCCATCAAACCACTGCCAAAATGTGAAGTTCCGGCCAGGTAAGCTTTCCTATTTAAAAAAAAAAAAAAAAAAAAAAAAAAAAAAACAACACCATTCAGTGTTATTAAAGAGATGAGGTTCCCATTTGTGTGATAATGCATGCACAGATTTGACTTTACAAAATGCACATCTGTCGGTAAAAAAAAAAAAAGAAGTTTACTGATGTTTTTTAATTACTAAGATGAACCTGTCCATTTATGATACCAAAGCAGAGGTTTAGAAAGAGCTTTTAAAAAATAAATAAATAAAAAAATTCTACAGGATGTAATGACAACCAGAGTCTAAAGAAAAACACATCAGCTGTGCTGTGACCTCCTCCCTTCGTCGGCACATCGGAAATCCTCACCCTATTGAACTGTGACCAGGTCATGGTCATGCTGCGGTACTCCTCCGGGTTGATGCTAGAGCTGCTGAAGGCTTTCTGTGCCAGGAACACCAGATTCTCCTCTGACAGGCCCCTGCTACTCTGTACCTCCGCCTTGAACTTCATGTTGAGAGCCTCGCAGATCTGCGGCCAAAGCACTTTGTCAGGAACTGAGAATGGCACCCGTCCCTGCGGAGCGACAAAAGAGAGCTGTAACAAGATTCAACACTTTCCAAATAGCTGTCCATGCATAGTTATATCAAAACTGCTTCCCACTGCGGAGCCTTCATTGGGTTTAAAAGGGTATGATAGAAAAGTGTACTGAAGGTATATTACAGATACAGTTTTCACTAGGTCAAGAAATCAGCAGCAAAAGGTCATGTAGTAGAATTTAATTATCTTGTTTAAGATACCCTGATAGAACGCCCATGTTCCCACACACTCAGATGAGCGGTCCTCAAGACATAAAAAAAAAAAAATGAATACAATGTACCGCTAAAAATGAAAAGATAAATGCAAACTATTTCCTGCTGTAAAGTGTAATAGGTGACAATTGCTAAAGAACAAAAAAAAAAAAAAATATATATATATATATATATAGTAACTGAAACTCACCGGCTCTGCAAATGCATTATCCCAGAGGACTGTGGCTGTGGCATTGTTGTCTTGGCTTCCATGTACTATTACTACTACAGGAAGTGATAACGTCTAGAGGGAGAGTGTATGTACATCATACAATTAGTGATTTGTTTACAAAAAAAAACCCTGATTATTAATTACTTACCAAGTTACAAAACTATTCAGATATAATATGTTGTTTTTATGCATAGCATGCATTATTGCATTATACATCAAATTCAACCCCACCAAACAAGCAACTCCGAGTCGTACCTTTACTTGAAACATGAGCTCATTTCCACCAACACTAAACTGGGACTCGAAGAGGATTGTGAACTTCTCTTCTGTTACTGACTCTGCTCCACGTCGATCTGAGCGCTTGATCCTTTTTAGGGACTGGCAAAGGAAAGAAAACAGCTTGAAAACACAAAATGCACCATTCTAAGCTATAGCTGTCACAGGCGACCATCCTTGCTTCTGGATAAAAGTGGTCTTCCATGCTACAGTGTCGTCCGTCCCGTCCCCCCCCTCCCCCCCAAATCACGTAATAAAATTTTTATTAAATTCCAGTTTAGTCTGTTTACACTCACCAACAGAAAAAATGTAACCACAGGTACACACCCAAGTTTCCTCTGCCCTATCAAAATGCTTGCCCCTACTTCAGACTGAGATCCAAAACAAGCACGCTCCTGCAATTACAAGCTGTGGTTGAAGGTCCTAAAGGAAGGTCTGCTATCATAATCAAAACACACAACTCACCATATTTCTAAAGTGGGCACTCAGGGTTCCAGTGGCTTGGTGATACTCCATTACACAGTTATTATTTAGGATCTCTCCACTACTGTCACTGAAACAATGGAGAAGATTATAGTTTGCTTTGGTCTGTTTTGCATGTACTTTCGCTGAATGAAAAAAAAAGGAATAGCAGAAGTAAAAAAAAAAAAAAAAAAAAAAAAAAAAACACTTCTGGCTTTCCAGAGATACAAATCTCAATCAGGTGGATAATAAAAAAGGAAATCCTTACTTCCTGGTGTTCTCCTTTTTCAAAAGGCCCTTGGCTTGCTGCTCGCTGATTATCGTGGCTTTCACCTGAGGCGGGTTCATGTGGACATTCAACTTCCCTCCAACCAGCAAGCGCACCGTAGCGGCAAACTTCGTCTGCGTTTTCAACACCTGGGGCGGCTGCTTCTCAATAATAAAGGTGCTGTTCCAAGACAAACATACCGTAATTACATTCCTGACGAGAACACGCTGCAGCAATGTGCACCATTAGAAAGATCAACACCAGCATGTCCAATAGCATGCCACTGAAAGCACACACAAATCTGAAAAAAACTACATCACTCTGAAGTATGAAGTCAGTACATACAGGGGAAAAAAGGCATTCCAGGTTTTACTATGTGTTTCATAAGCCACAGTGTACAGATAACTAGACAAGATGTGTGCTTTGTGAAAAACAAAAACAAGCAAACTCTGTATGACCATTTCTTCATTATCCACGCAGGTAATGCTCACTGCATTGTATAAAAAAAATAAATAAATACTATCAGCAGCTTTACAGGTACTTGCTCATCCAAAAACTTAAAATTATACCAAACAAATGTTGCTATACCTTACAGGTTTTCCATGCAAGGCTAATCACAAGCATCGTTTGTGTATAGTCCCATCTACTATCGCAGTGGGATTAAAACCCACTCAGCACAGCGGCTTGTCTTATTTTATGTTGACAACTAATAACAACAACCAGTCTTACTTTTGATTCGTGTGTGATTGATTCTAAGAAAAAAAAAAGACTCCTGTTTATACTTATTCAATGGGCCTGAGCAAATTTAATACAACTATTATTTTGCTCAGATCGAGGATGTAAAAGATGTTCATTTGTGATATTCAGGTTCCCAACAACTCTGCATTCTTTTGGATCCTCATTTTCTCTCTGTGAAACGGAAGCTCAGAAGGCAGTACAAACCTGGTCACGAGCGCGGATATAATGTCTGTGATTTGCTTGTTGAGATCGGTGAGTAACTCTTCTATTGGGCCGGGAATGGGCAGCTGCTGTCGTAGATGTTCTGCTCTCCTGATCTGTTGTCTGTTCTGCCAGTTCGTCTCCGCCAGCTTCTCACACCTAGCAGAGAAAGACAGATCAAGGACAAAAGAGCCATTAGCCTGAGTAATGTACTTTCTCATGCGTACACCTTTGCTTTAAACATCTTTAAAAACTGCAAATGTGAACTCTATGTGGTGAATCTAAAGCTGAGGGAACACATGAGCCACTTTTTTCCAGGAACAGTGGCTTGAAACCTGGTTCCAGATGACTTGGTTTGAGGCAACTTTGCTGTATCAAAACAAGTCTCCCCTGGTGTGCCGTGCAGTGGCCTGAAACCTATTTTCCCGAAACCAAGTTCCACCCAGTAACGTGGCTTTTTGTTTCCTCAGGTTAAGTGTGCAACAGGGGATCTTTACAGACTTACTTTATTTGCTTTATTGCTCAATTCTTGAGCCCCTGAATTTCCATGGAGGTCCCCTATCCAATTACTAAGCAGGCCACACTGTATAAGGCTATTTACTGTATTTTTTTATTTTCTCTCATTTGAATTTGCTCTTACTTACTGCTGATTTTATTGTATTTTATAACTGTTCCTATCTGTAATGTGATATTTTGTATTTTGATATTTTGTAATGTGACACTCTGTAACAACTGTAAGCCGCCTTACAGATACACACCAGGACTGCACCACGTCCAGGCCTCCCTCAGGAGGTCCCCCATTGCCTGCCAGTTGCTGCCGCCGTTTCCACTGGATCAGCTCGTCGTCCAGGATGATCGTCTGCTGCTTGTGGAGCAACTGCAGCGTCTTCTGGTGCTTCTCAGCTAGATCCTGCGTGGCGTGAACCAAGCAAGCGGACAAGATATCAAAATGTGATCCAAAACGTACTACTGAAGCTAGCACTGAGGTTCTTCAGACTTGCTGAATTTGAAATGGTTACATCTATGGCTGATAAGTACATATTTGACAAAACTTTCAGGCAGACTTCAAAACTTTTAAATAACGTTTGAACTACAAAACGCAATTGCATTTTTTTTTTTTTTTAAGACACCACACACAGTACCTACCAGTCTGTATTTCTGTAGTGTATTAGCTTCCCTTGTTAACCAGGCCTCCACAGTGGCTCTTTTGGTCTGTAGAGCGGGTTCTCTCAAGACCCGGTCAGCGGGCGGGAGCGTAGAGAGGCTGGACAGCTGAGCTGGGGAGCAGAGGCAAACAGAGTCACTCGAGAGAGAAACGTCCAGGGGGCAGGGGTGAAAAACCCTTAGCCTCAAGGTCTGGAGAACCCCTGGTTTTATAGGGATCGTTAATTAACTGATTTAAGACCTGAAAGGAGGTTAAATTGGTTCAGGGAAGTTAAAGACCAGACAAGCCGAAATAATGCACCCATGATCTGAAGCCGAAATAATGCACCCATGATCTGAAGCCGAAATAATGCACCCATGATGTGAAGCCGAAATAATGCACCCATGATCTGAAGCCGAAATAATGCACCCATGATCTGAAGTGTCCCACTCCAGCTTTTACTTACTGTGCATCGAAATCTTGCATCCTTTAAGGACCCCCCCTAGATAAATATTTATTTTTTGCAGCACGAAATTTAAAACCAGCCTCCTATTTTTCTGCCTTGGACACTTATTAGGTAACAGAAAGAATCTTGAATTCAATGGCAAACATTTTGACTACTTTCATTATCTTCATGGGAGCATGCTGATTGGACTGTAGCTTGCAGATGGCATATTTGAAGACACTGAAAAAACACTTCTTGTTTGTTATTTTAGCACTAAATACAATGCAATAGTTAAAGATCACAGTCATCGGATATTTGGAAAGACTGAGTTCTGCCATCCCGCAATCCTAACAGGGCTGACAGGGGTCCCAACTGAAAGCGATTTCATCTCGATATGCTTGTGATGTAGATAAAGAAGATTTATTTCAAATTGTTTTAAAGTCAGTCCCAGATATCAGATGGAAAGTAAGCATTAGGCTCCCTAGTTCTGGAGTATGCGCTCACAGTCAGCTGTTACATCAAGCAGAAAGTCAGCTCACAGAAATAACAGCAGACTAGTGCATGCAGCTTCACTGCTTATAGATTAACAACATCCATCATTGGGACCAGAGAAACAGACACAGGGCTATCCCATGCGATTACTGTACTATGCCTCAGGATACTGACAAAAAAATGGTCTCGAAAACGGTGAAAAAGGGGGAAAGTTCAAAGCCTTTTACTTCATTTGACTCCTTCTCTCTGATAAAGAGAACACCACTCACTGATGTGTGTTACTCACCCTGTATGCGCAAGCTCTCCTGGTACTGGATGATGAAGTACTCCTGGTTGTGCTGCAGCTTGCGCAGGTCATTCTCAGTGTCCTGGGTCATCATACGCAGCTCCTCGAAGCTCTGGTTTATCTGGAGGTGTTTCTGAGACATGCTGTCTAGCAGACCTCCACCCGGGGAGCTAGACTGAAAACACAGGGGAAAGTGCTGCTTTCATACCTGCATGGTGGCAGTGATACTCATCAAGCATGTGCTGAGGTTATCTGAATAAGATTTAAAACAGAAGCATATTGGCTGATTGTACTATAGTTTGAGCCTTGAATGCAAATAATATATGATATCTCATTGTGTTATAATGAAAGGTTAGGGTCAAGCCAGTGTGTAGGAATCTCAATATATCTTTGTTTTAAATATATGGTAGCCAAAGCATTTTAAAATCATCTTATAAGCATAGATCCTCTTAAAAATAAACCCTTTTTTTTCTTTTGAAGGTTTAGGTCAATATCTGCCTTTTAATAAAGCATAATCTTAAAAAAAAAGCTGCCATTCTCTTCCTTTTAATTATAAATTAAAGGAAGTCTTTAGTTCTTTAAATGCAATTTTAGCAGAAAAAACTGCTAAAAACTGCTGAATTGGATGCACAGAGCAGCACTGCAAGATTTTCATATGACAGACACAAATTAAATGCATTACACTCAGAATCTCTGTAAGAGATAAACAACGAGGTGTTGAATCAGTAAAAATAATTCACTGTGGATTGTTTTCTTGCCGCCTCAACACTGAGTTGTTTATGCCACTTCAGTTGATTGTTCATTTGGTATATTGGATTATTTTATTTTTTTTGCTGCTTTGTGATGGTTAAAATGTTTGTCTAACACATTGTGGGAATGAGTTCCTAAGAGTTTGAGTTTCAAATCCCACTTACACAGACAGCACTGTCTGTTGCAAGTGAAGACAGTAGTGAGGACTACTGTATATTTTAGGATGCAGAACATGAAACTGGCATTACAATAAATAAACAAACAAACAAACTGGGAATGGAGATTAAAGTTAATGATTGTTTTGCCAAACCTAAAACAGAGGACAACCTAAACATCATTGCCAGTGATCAGTTTTCAAGAAGTACTCTGGTAAAGTGTCAGTGAGGTGTAAGCTTGTTTGAAAAATGGTTAAAACGAAATTAATGCAAAAACAGTTTACACATAATGTAAAGAAATACTTACATCATTCGCTTCCCGTACAAGTCTCTGCTCAGTGTACAGAATGTGTTTGATACACCTAACCAGCTCCAAAGGACATCGGTCATAGGTGCTCTAGAAAAGCAAGGTCGTCCGAATTAAATGCTAACAGCACCCTGTACAGTTCATTGGGGAGAGGCCAATTCTTATTGTGCTACTTTCTACATGGGGAAATAGCATGATAAATATTAATCTGAGATTATGCTTATATATATATATATATATATATATATATATATATATATATATATATATATATATATATATATATATATATATAGACACACACACACACACACACACACATATATATGCCAATGTATGTAACTCCCCAACAAATCTAGTATTGGTCATTATAAAGCCTACTGTGCTAAAATAAAACACTTTCTCTTAGAGCTAATACATCAAGACAGGGAGTGAACATACCAATGGTTTTACTTTCCTAAAAAAATTTGGCAGAAATCTGTCTCACCAGATATGTCTGAAAAGGATTAATACCAGTACTAGTGCCAAATAACGAACCTTCAGTTGACTGGCGTAGTGCCCTAGTTTGATTTTCAGTAGAAAACCATCCTCCCCAACTTGATGTTCAGCTTTCTTCTGCAGCTCCTGCACCAAACTATCCAGCAGACGTTTCGCTCTAAATTCTTCCTGGGGATTTTCCAGATCGATTGAGTCCCTTCAAGCATAAATAAGAATGTCAGTTATACATCCTCAGCCAAAATCCCCAAACCACAGCCGTCAGCACTGTAAAAAAGCATACCATGTCCTATATTCTTTGTGTATTTTGCACAATCAATATGGTACAGTCTAGACTACTAAAACAAACAGTCAACAGACACAATCGGAAATGGTTTTGTGGACCACTGGGGACTAGATTGAGAACACCAAACCCATTACATTTGTGGCAGGCAGCTTTGCAACCAGATCAATTCCTAGCTCACTAGTAACTTCCACTGTTGCCTACCATGTTTGACTTTCAATCCACTGAGACAGGTAATGCCGAACTTCTATTGGAAAGTGCTGCCCATACAGAGACTGCATCTGGTGCAAGGCATCCCCTTGCAGCTGCTGGGCTTGGATCCACACTGCCATCTTCTACACCCTGCAGAGAGAGGGGACAAGAGAAACAATCCGAAAATAAGCAGGTGTAACGCTGCACCATAGCACCATAACAGCAACAAACACACACACACATCTTTTCCGTGACAATACAGAAGACCAAGTAACTACAGAGAGGTTGAAGCCGGCAAGTTATGAACTTCACATTCCAAACTAACACAGGTTAAAAAAAAAAGTTTACTTATACCACTGTTATTGGGTAGTCCGGGTAATTTTTTTATAGTCTTCTGGATACTTGACTCTACTGTACTTACCAGCTCACAGAAAATTGGATTACTGGAATCTTAATGAAATTTCAATTAATTACAGAATGTTATTATCCATATACAGAACCTGCATGCCTATTTTAAATATAGTTTTCACTTCTCACCCAAAGAATCTGGTCTGGTACCCCAAAATCGATTTTAATATGCGGTATACTAGATTTACGTCTAGCGGCTTTTCACAATCAAACCCTTTGTTGCACATCTTGCATGTACAGGAGACCAGAATGGCTTAACCCTACATGATCACAATCAAACAGGGAGCTCTTTGGCTTAAGATGATGCTCTTCAAAAAGACAATGCCAGTTGCATCTCCATTCCATTGATGAAAGGCCGTGCCAACAAGGCTTATCAACAAAGCTAGCTACCATCTTGACAACCTAAAGGAGATAGGAGGAGGTATCCTTTACATAAATAAAACCCAGGCACTGTGTCAGTTCTTATTCGTTAAAAGAAAGCAAATGAGAAGACAACAATTATCTGTTTAGGGTGTTGGTATTTTCAGACAATACTTGTAAAACTCAACTCATTCCTTCTGGACTACATAGCACTCTGCCTTTAATGCACTTTAACTTGTACTTATCTGCTCCCTAGTTTACTGTATTTAATCCTGCACTTAACCCAATCTGTAGTATGTTGCATTTCACCTGCACTCATATGTAACCCTGTGTAAGTATTACACTGTTACCTGCTCTCGAACTGCCCCGATATCAAATCCTACTGTGTTTTGTATTTGCTCTTATTAGGAATAAAGTCACTGTATGTTGTACTCTGATCTTAATTGTATTTAATATGCATTTCTTGTATACAACTGTAAGTTGCCCTGGGTAAGGGCATCTGCTAAGAAATAAATAATAATGTGTGGGAGTCATGAATGGCCAGTTACTTTTTAGCATCACGGTGGAATCTGGGTTTTTTATACGGTCAACATTTCCAAAACTGTGTGTGATTTTACATCAACCGTCTGAGTAATCAATCCCAAGTTTATGACAGTGCACAGTCATTCTTCCTAATGGGACCATGGATCGTAATCTAGACCTTTTAAGGCTCTGAGCCAGCCTTGGTCTGAATCACACACAAAACACAAGCGAGGGGTGTTCTCTTAGCCTTATCCTCTACTGTTGTATTTCTAGAATCAATTAACAACAACACAATGTCTTCAATCTACCTTCTCGTACAGCTTGATGATGGCATGTAAAATATACAGCGTTGCAACATGTATTGTAAGTGGTCTCTCCGTATGGAGAAATGCCATATTAGCAATTTCTCTGAAGTGCAGTGTTTGGATGAAACATCTACAAAAGATTTCAACTGCTACAGTACCAGTACAAGTCCCCATGCCAGTACAACCCAGTCCCACTGAAGATGGCCTCTGCCTCACTGTGAATGGCATCAAAGCAGAATGCAAACTATCTAACCCACAGATATGAAGCAGCAGGCTTTACTACGCTGGCAAAAGGGCGGTTGAAAAACAGGAAAGAAAACACTCCACTGATCCAAATAAAGTAGTACTCTTACCTCCCCCGGCCCTTCTCTCATACACAGTCTCGAAATTCAATCACAGGCCTCAATGAGCAGCCATTAAGTGCAGATGTTTACAGCATGTGTGCAGCAACTTTTTTTTTTTTTTTGGGGGGGGGGGGGGGGGGGGGGGGGGGGGGGGGGGGGGGGGGGGGGGGGAGCACAACTATCTGAATGAATGGGGCGTCTGCAGGGAGTGGCTAAGCATTCAGGAGATGGCAACAATAGCACTGATCGGCGACATGGTGGCAGTCGCTAGTAGAGGAAGAAGGCAGGCGGGGATCAGCTTCCTTGCGAGATGTCAGCTGGTTCAGACAGACCAAACAGAAGCAGCAGTAAACAATACACCAGCTTCCTTTCACCCCCCCTAAGCCCAATTGCGCAGATGCAGATTCTGAGTTTCCAGTAAGCAGCTGGTGAATGGTTTGCAGGCTGCCGTAGTTTTGTTTACTGTTGTGATTTCACTCCAAGGCTAATAAATGGGACACCATGATGACGAAGTATCAGAAAGTAAGAAAAGAGAGTTCTGTAAATATCACAATGGCCTACTGAAAGCTTATAGATTCCGTTAAAATGTCACTAATTACCATTTCTTACCTCTGATTTGAAGTCTCTGTTATCATGTAAATGCAGGAGGTTCTTTTGGAGATTAACACCACAAACCTAAAACGAAAATAAAAATTACAATTTACGAATTACAATCAATGCATACTTCTATAGGTCATGGCAAAACTGCATAGCCACTAAAGCACTTGTACAGTAATAACTGTCATTCTCCAAATTCACATGTTCAGTAGGTCAGCATAGTCCATGTTGATTTTTCAAAGTTGATCAATTACCAAAAAGTAATAAAAATGTCACCATGCCAGACCGTAGCCCAGAAGTAGCCCAGAGGTGTAATTTACACAATTGTCCACCTCACTTTTTCATTATTTCAGATAGAATACTCTTTATGCATGCATCAGCTAAAGAAACTGTCCCTGTCCCCTTTTGAAACCAAATTTATGCCACTGCCATTATCCCTTACCTTTTCATAAGCACTTACTTAAAACTATACATAAACCGTTAAGAAATCTACACACTCTGTGTTTATTCCACAGCCTTTGTAGCAAACCACAAACGTATGTTGTCAGCCTGGAAGTGACAGACCACATCCTGAACTGTACCGTTACACATTACCCTTTGGCCTGCATACTTTACAGCAGTTGTCTATTAGGCTGTAAATCTGCACTTAAATATGTGTTTTCAAGTGCCAAAAAGCAGACTAGTATTTACAGTCATCTGTATATTTTACGTCTGTATTTATTCAATTACACTGGTTTACACCATGCTGAAAAGTATGAAAAATTCAGCAGTTCATCCAACAGTACATTTTTGGTTAAACGTAATATAGTGAACTACTATTGTACATATATTGTTTAAAAGGTTTAAATCTCTATGTATGTGTCAGGATGCCCTGCCCCTGTGCGTATGATGTGTTTTATTTTGTCTGTTACATCTATTATTATATTGGTGCACGGGGTATAAATGGGGATACAGAGCACAGGTGATGTAAAATGTATATCTGTATTTAGGCACGGGGATTGCACTAGGACTTCATCTGCAGATTAAAGTGGGTATCTGTACTGGGGCACAGGGAGTGCACAAGTAGTTCACGTGCAGACTGTGTCGAGATTCAAACTGAATGACTGATTAGCAAGCGAGTCTCGGTACAGCTGCATAAAAGTTCCAGTGTTTCACGCACATGAGATTGGGTGTTCGCAGTGGAGAAGGGGAGAGAGAGAAGGACAAATTCGTCCACTGTCTATTTTGTCTGTCTGTTTTTTTTAGTCCAACGTGCTGTTTTGTTTTGTGTTTAAACCTTTTATAATAAACTGGCTCAAAAGCGCAAGTCACTCTGTGTCCATTCTCCTCCTAGTCTGACGTCACCACCCGCCAGCCTGTTCACAATATATTACACTCCCTGGCCATTAATACAATGTTGTCTCTTCTTGTGACTATGCACTCTATACTGCAACCCTCATAACTTTACCAAGCCCATCTACTGTACAGAACTTCATTTACATGAGGTCATTATCTCCCTCCAATCAGAGCAGTGCTGCTGTGAAAGTGAGAAGGCAAAAGACCTCTGTCACCTCAGCTAAACAGGAATGAGAGACGAGCTGATTCTCTTGATTCATACCAATACTAGAAATGCCTTATCAGCAACTCGCTGCAGAGCATGAATGGGGGGGGGGGGGGGGGGGGGGGGCTGGCTATAAATCAATGGCAGTTTCCTTATAAGGGCAGATTTTAAATTCTAAACTCTAACTCTCTCTTTTTATTGTTTGTTCAATCAACAAGTTCAAGCAGATCTCTTAAACATATTTTCGTATGCAAGCAGTTGTTCTGTGCGATTTCTATGCTGTTTTTATGAAAGCTTGCGACTTATAATTTGGGAATGAAAATCTAGAAGCATAATTAATTTATTTTGTGATGTCTTTGGACTAAAATGATGCTTTCTCTATTAAGGTGTTATTAGTGATCTTTGAATCTAGGACATTTTAAATCAGTGCTTACTGATCTGATTGTACAGATTTAGGAAGGTCTGTATCTCCGTCCTTAATTCCACTGCCCTCTGAACTCCCGGTAAAGTTGTGACGGACACATGCTGGTTAAGAAGAGAGCTGAGCCCACCAGGACTCATTTCATAAACACCCCTATGGACATGTCTAATGGAGATTTTTCACTGTCCCCAGTGGTCCACTGTTACTCTAGGGCTGCTTTCATTAGCTACAAATTCTAGTAAAAAAGATAAACAGACCAAACATTTACTGTATGTTGAAAGCATCTAACCTTAACCCACATGTTCATCTTTTTCAGATTACCGACACTAAGGAGACAGATTAAAAAGATTACACCACTTTAATCTATACATATTGCATCAGAAAGACACCAAACCAGAAGTATTTTCTGGGGGTATTTCTATGTACATGTACATAAAGTAAAACCAAAAACAGTGAGGTTAAAGTGATCCTTTGGGCCAGATATGGGAAAGAATGGCCTATGGGGTTTAACCCTATACAGGTCTGCTTGCATGCATACATCTCTTTGATAGTTAAACCATTAGTTGCTCTGTATGGATGTAATAGACCCCATTGACACTGCAGAAGCACAGGGACCAATTTACAGTCACCAGTGAATTTGATTGAGAAATTTGATGCTTGAGGCTTTTACAGCTCCCCCTTTAAAATGTGGCACCCCTGTACCAAATGGTCTTGGGAAGCTGTGAAATGGCGAGACCCCCAATTCAAGCTGAGCTCCCAGAGTTAAAATGCCAATTTACCATTAGGGTTAAGACAGCAGGGCTGCGCTGATACTCCTACTCTTAATTGCCTTTAAGTAGTATTAAAAAAAAAAAAAGCATCAAGTATTAAACAAATCCATTCATTAATGTGTTGATTTCTGGCCTTCCTTCACCTTCACCAGCAAGTACCCATTACATGACAATAGCCAGTTTCAAGTGAATTTTCCTCTCAACTGGGGCGCTAACATTTTTAATGCAATAAAAATAAATCCACCTTTAAAACACTCAATACTGAAGTGAATTGGCATTGATTGGTACTCAATTGTAAATGTGAGGGAAGGACAGCTTTTCTTGTTTAGAAATCAACCCATTAAGGAACGGGTTTATTTAATACCTGCTGATAAACACTTCTTAAAGGCAAAGTACAAGTGTCAGCACCCCCATATAAGACACTATACTCTTGTCATCTTTTTTAGCTTCACTTGGAGATATACTCTCCTTGGCAAGCGTGTATGTGTGTGCGTGTGTGACAGAGGCATGCTTGGTATTACCCCCTTTTTACGGGGGTGGGGTAAATCCAAGCAAGTCCTGCTGAAAGTGAAGAAATCCCGTTCTTTTGTCTGCATGTTAAATCGTTTTTTTTTTTTTTTTTTTCAATGCTGCATGAACAAATCATCACATTGTTCCAAACTAATAATGCGCACATGAATGTTAGAAGTCACGCTTGTGAAGCATGAGGATACAAGTGGGATAAGCAGAATTCAAAATTCAAAATACTTTAGCAAGGCAAAAAAAAAAAAAAAAAAAAGAATCTTGTATACTGTACAGTATATACTCAAACATTACAGCACACATGTTCTTTCCTATTAACACCTTTGGTAAACAATTTTATAGCAGTTTGATATGCCTGTATTTACAACCCCAATTTGGAAATGAGAATCAATGCTGAGAACCAAGATAAGTGACGTATTGCAAAGGATTTTCAGGACAATCCTGGGTGATCTGGATTCATAAATCGTGTTTCCAA
Source organism: Polyodon spathula (assembly GCF_017654505.1). Classification (NCBI taxonomy): domain Eukaryota; kingdom Metazoa; phylum Chordata; class Actinopteri; order Acipenseriformes; family Polyodontidae; genus Polyodon; species Polyodon spathula. Next base: position 2,584,512 of record NC_054561.1, read on the forward strand.
ATCCTCAGTCTGTGTATACAAAGCTGGCATTCCCAGCAACAAAGGGGTTGGGTTAAAGTATCCACCAAAACATATTTGCAAAATGCCAGGTTCCCATTAAATACAGTAAACTCTTGGAGAGGAAATCTATTCAGTGTAGCCTGGGAGGCAAAGTGACTTTGCAGACATTGGACTTGGAGACAATGCAGGAATGAGAGCAAAGCAACTCTGCAGGACGCTGAAGTCCAGCTGAATTATTACCGGGCAATGCTGTGTTTAGTGATAAAAGATAAAAATAAATGTTTTGGAAAAACGTCTTTGAATGAAGTATTCACTGTAAGTTTCCAGATATGCTAATAATAAAAAGTGGCTTAAGATACGCTACTTTTTAAAAGGAAATTCTTATAACAGGAAGGCTTTAAAAGTTTAAATGCATAAACCATAAAGGAAAAAAAAACATAACTTTCTAAAAATATTGTATTATTGAGAAGAAAATGTATCAATAGAAAAAGTGTTGGCACATCCAGTCTGTTTGGTTTTTCCCAGTTGCCACAACACTTTGTGCAACAGAGGTTCTGTTAAAAGACCTGAGTGCATCAATCAATCAATTTATTTTTACATAGCGCCTTTCATTGCAAGTCACCCCAAACCACTTTAATATATTTTACCTACAAATTTTTTTCAGAGCACTAATAATCAGGGGTGCTCAAGAGATACTGTTATACTATAAATTGGGAAGTCATAAAAACATTTTTAAAATTAAAAAACACATGGAGATAATGGTAAAGTTTAAAACCAGTGAACCTATAAGATCAAACAGAATTCGGGACTGATCTGCCAGATTGAAGGTCTTTAAGAGGATTGGACAACAATCTCCCCTTGATATTAATCCTCCAACTTCTGTTACAGTACAAACCAAAACCCTGCAGGTCGCAAGGCATTCAGGTCAAACACAAAAAGATCTTGTATCCAACCCTTTATACAGCCTCTTCATATACTGTACACTACTGTACTTAAATATGTATTTGAACCTCAATGAAAATTTGACCTAAAATATAAAATCGACAGCACAGATTCTTAATTTAAAATGGATAGTCTATTCTTCTTTTTTTCATTATTACTGCTTTTCACATACTAAACAGTTCAGTACTTTGAGAGTTGTAAGTCAGCATATGCAAGTTTTCTGTTCACGCACAAAGCATGCGATATACGTTTTAATGCATATTGTAAGGTTTCATATAAACTGTAATACTTTTATGTGACCCTTTAATAAGTGAGAAATCATTGAAACTCTGTCCCTGAACTTTCTGTGATTTTCCTGTGTTTAATGTAACCTCTGAATCAACACAGGCAATGAACTCTTAAAATCAGGCTGTACATAGCTGGTTTACATCAGCAGCTTGCAACCAACAGCCTTGTCGTTCGACCTTGTGATGCGTGGGTCTATGAGAATTGAGCAAAACACCTATCATATCAAGTCGTTAATTATTTCTGCTGAATTGCCTAGAACCTTACAACATTCAGTAGGTTTGTTCCTCTTCAATAACAGCAATTCATGATTAATGCTTATGTAAATTCTTGCTGACCTTGGTAAAGTGAAGAAGAAATGCAGCTCTTACCTGTTAATGTGTCTCACACCATGCATCACGCCAGGGAAACAAGACCAAATTTAGTCAACGAAATTAAGTCAGCTAGCTGTACATCTGTGCTGTACAAAGTATTTTGGGGCTCAGAAAACCACATCTACACTGACACCAGCTCAGGCATGCCATCTCTGTCCTGGCAGCTCAGACAACATCTTGAGGCCAGGGCAAGGCTCGAATATCACCTGCAGAGACCTGTGAGCTTACTTGCAATCAACTCTGCTCCTCAGATTGCTCGGCTGAGACCTATAAGTTTACCTGTAGTACTGTTGTGATTACTGTTGTGATTCGCTTTGTTGCTGAATAGAACTCTTTGATTAAACATGACCTGAAGAACACAGGCTGATTATTACTAAGAAGAAAACTAACCTTCCAACAACTTTGTGTACAAATTCAATACATTTATGTAACAGCTGTGTTTGTTAACACAATTTTCCCCTGGGTCTACAACTGAAAAGTGCAGTCTGAAGTTTTGCCACGGCTGCCAAAAAATATACTGTACAGTGCAGTCCATCAGATTAAAGACACTGAAGACAGATTGTAAATCTAGGTATCACAGTAGTTTTGTTACAGTAGGCATGTAATATTATACAAACATTGACTGGGACTGAGGCTTTTAGTGAAAAACTGTTGCTGAGGGTTGAAAAAGTAACAGATGTATTTTTCAGCCCAAAGGGTATGGTTTTCCATTATAAGGTAAAACGTGCAGTCAATACACATATTTCTAAATTGAAAACAAGAGAAGTTCAGAGAGATTTGTAAACATAAGAAAGCCAGTAGTTCAGCTGAATTGCTTTGGGAAGCCCCTGCTGGAATTCGACTTAAAAAGATGACTGTGCAGTAGAAATCCTCTATATTTTCATGCTCACTCAAGTTCTCTCAGTTTTTAAAACACAATTCTGGAAGATAAAAAAAGCAAAAGTCTACACAACATATAAGAGCGATGGAATTTTTCAACTAGAACGAATACTCAGCGTGGTTACATTATGGGGGATTTCCCAGCCATTCAATTCAAATGAACAGCACATGAAGCACCAATATACCAGGAACTTGGTGGTTTCTGTTTTAACAAGATCCTGCTCAACCCTGGGGTACACCATTGTTGCTCAGTTGAGGTGTCCACCAGACTATAATTTACAAACTGTACAGTCATAGGGAATACACTGACACTGAAAATCACCGATGTACATAAAGGTCAGCTGTGCATGTAATAAATGTACCTTCCATTGATGTCAGTAAGACCACAAAACAAAACCACCCAGCATCCTGCCTGTTGTAGGTGCAGTGGTTATAACCATCATCTATGAACTCAGGCAGCCAAGGCTGGCTCTGATGTGGACTGACAGTTCTGCTGCCATGTATTTCAGCGAATTGTAAGTGTAACGTTTTAGTGGTTTAAAACCTGTATCGACAAAAAATTAACAATTTAATGGAAAGGAATGTCTCAGGAACAGTGCAGTGGAAATAATGTAAAATATACATTTTTAAAAACAACAGAACACTTAACACACAAACTATAGAGTAGACATAGCTGACCTGGAACACATGCTTTTGTGCATATTATCAATCATAAACCACATGCAACTGCCTGAGCTATTATCTACAGTGTTGTAGGCAAAGTTATTGTGTCATGTAATTACAGACTGTCACATATAACTATGCTATCGAGGCTGAGCACCATGACTTTCCAAAATGTTCTATACATTTTTTTGCATTTCTTTAAGTTACCAGATAAATCACTCCCAAGTTTCTCAATTCACAGTACTGCAGAGTAACTACATTATCTTATAGCAGGTGCAGTACTGTATCATTCCAAATCTAAGAGTAAAGACTTAAAAAAAAAAAAAATAACCATTACCATAACAGGATACTGTAATGAGAGTCATAGGAGACCTTGCACATGATTAAGGTCTCCAAATTTACAAATCTGAATGTTACAAAACCAGTGAACAAGTTTCGCACCTTGTTGAGTCTTTGTGGTTACCTTCTCAGTTGCTGTGTTGCATTCAATTTAGAAATGTTGTTGTTCTTTCTTCAGCAAAAATCCCTTAAAGAGTTTGATCAATCTACCCTCTTTACAGCTAGGGTTGTTCCAAGGTTGTCAAAGGGCGCTACTCAGTAGCGTGCATATACTGTAGGGCTAGATTCTCAAATGCATTTACTCCAAATTTCCATCTGCACAATATTTTCTGGTCTATACAGTAAGTATTTATGGTAAGGGTTCAAATGCTTTTGGGTGTAGGGGGTTAGTTTTTCTTACTAGAATGAATAATGAGTATCTTGTGACATGTTTGTAATTGGAGTGAGTACCATTTTGAACTCATGAATGGCATACAGCTCAATAGATTTCTTTCAAGGAGACCATAACCTAGGGGCTGGTTTTATTTACTAAATATGAACTTTAAAAAGTTGAAAACACATAGCGCCCTTATGGAATCATTGCAACTGATGCTGCACCATTACCATCTACCAAAGACTGGCGTAAACAGTGCAATAAAAGACATAGGCCGAACTAATATTAAACTCAAAACTGAAAAGCTGAATCTGGTCACTAGAGTTTTTAGGTTAAAAATAAATACATACATACATACAACATGAAATGACACACTTAATTAAATATTATTGTTTTATTTACGTGAAAAAAATGAGGCTACTATTATTTTAAATGGCTACAAGCAAGGTGTCAGTTAAATTGAAAATTAGGACACACCACAAAAGGAAGATTACATTCCTGTACCAACCAGAATGACATCATTTTCATTATGCTGCTCAACAGCCCGCACCATGTACTGTAGTGCAAATACGGCATTTCCCTACAGTGCAGTAGAAGTTACTGATACAATAGCTACAAGAACACTGTGTACCGACAACAGAAAACCCTGCAGACAGACTGGAAACACCCCGCCCCTCATTCTTCTGCAATACTTTTCACTGCCATCACATAAGGTGTAGGTATATGTAATTCGAGCAGATTGGGAAAGACGCAAAGCAATAAAAAATTATTAATTTTTTTTTTTTTTTTTTTTTTTTTTTAAATGTGCCTTTTTTCTTTTATTGACTGGCCTTCCTTCTCAATTGCCAATACAGCAAAGGCAGCAAAGGCAGCGAGATTTCCTTGCTTGCTGTTGATCGGAGGTGTTTTTTGACGGACTTCGTTAAGAAAAAGCTCTTTCTCTAGGCATAAGGTTTTTGGCTGCTTGCATTCTTCCTTTTTCTTATGTTTATGCTTGTTGCCCACCCAAAAAAGACACCATCTCGGCTGAAATGTCAGTGAGTGAAGTTCTTCCAGTTTACGTGCTGTTCCTTGCTGAATGCTTTGTTTTTGCTGCACATGTTCTGATTTCATAAAATTCATGAAAAGTAATGCCTGCACTGTTGATGCCTTTAGTTAAGGCTTCATGCACAATGCGAAGATAGGGAGCAAAAGGACTAGAGTAGACAAAGAGAATGCAAATAGCTTGGAAATCCCAATGTGCAACAAGGCCTGATTGTCTAAGGCAATGAGGACCGCTGATAGGCAGAGCAGCTGTAGTACAGTAACTGCATTGTGCTGGGCAGTAGGAGCAGACGGAGCCAGTAAACGCAATAATATTTTCACAGACTAATCCCAAAACAAGAAGCATGTCCGAGTAAGCTTACAATTACCACAAAAGGGACTATTTTAAAACACTTGAGCAATAAGCCAATATAACAGCACTGTATAGCGTTAAGGTGCTTTAACTAGTAGTTTAGGTGATGGTCTTCAGTTCTAGTTGCCTGCCATAAACATATCTAATGTAGGCTAGATCAGTCAAAGGGTCTTTATATTACGTATGATAAGCACCAGTGCCCTCTAGTGCACAGCAGTGTATTGCCAGCAAATCAAAGACCACTAGAGAGCGCTGGCATATGGTGGGCAACTACTGTCCTGTACAACTAAAGAGAGCTCATGAACTCAGGTGAATGCACATTAACTAGGGCTTATGGAATCCGTGTTAACGAGAACACGGACAGAATAACGCGGAATTAAGTGACGTACGGAAAAGAAATGCATTTGGCAGTAGAGCATTAAGCTTGAGATCTACATATTTGAAGGAAAAATGTGAAACTTTAATGGTCAGTACAGGCAGTGGCGTAACTTTGATTTCAAAAGGGGGGGGGGGGGGGGGGCATTTTCTGTAGCTGTGTAATAAATGAGGCAGGGTATTCTGTAAGGGATAAACAAAGAGAAGTGCTGAAACGGTGAAAATAATTCATCGTTCGAGTGCATTAAATAAAAGCAATCATAGAAAATAAGACTTCAACAATTAGACAACGCTGTAGACTATTTTTAACATCTGTATAAAAACACAAAAAGTACAAAGACTAGACTATTACCTCACAAAGACTAGTATTATTATTTTTTTTTTTAAAGAACATATTGCCACCTAAATGTACACCGTTTGTATTTTGCGATGACGGCAATAAAAAAATAACTAAATTTATATTAAAGCATCTGTAGATTGGCAGATATCAGGGATATTTTACAGCACAGTCACTTTTGAACAATAACATCTCAAATGTTCACACAGAGAAGCCATGGGCGTAGCTGTAAAAAAAAGTTAACAATACTATTTTTCAATACAATTACATGAAAAAAATTACTCTTAACCCAATGAACACGAACTTGGATCGAATGGGAAAGCAGAAGTATGCAGATTTTTGGTTTTGTGTTATTCACCTTGCCTGCGGTGTGCATACGTTCATTTAAAACCAACCTAAGCACATTTTTTAAAAAGGTAAAAACGGAAATCAGAAAAAAATAAATAAAATGTCATTTGATACAATAAATTTAGACTCCACTTTTGTGGTTAACAAAATTATAACAATATAGTTAAATAGAAAATGAAAACAGGGTACAAAAAAGTACAAAAGTAGCCTCCTCAAATGAGGACAATGGCACTTACTATTAACATTTTACAAACGAGACAGAATCTAAAATAACCTACATCAGCTGCAACTGGTACAGTAATGTATGATAGAAATCATCTAGCTGAACACTTTCCTAGCAAGGAAATTGGAGAGAACTCAGGTTACCATGCTGATACATTATACATTTTTACTGTATTAAATGTAGCAGTCAGGGCCTACCTTTTTATACACAGATAATGTCTTTGCTGCTAGGAATCAGTTGACAGGCAGTTGCATGTACCTTACTTGAATTTAGCTCTGGATTGAGTGTATGGTATAGTAAGTAACCCCTGGCTTATAATAGTTAATACATCAACTGCTTGCCTGCACTGTCACTGCAACAGATTAAAGCAAATGCATTCGGCAGGGAGTCCGCTAATTTTTCATATCGCAGGACCTACATTAGTTAAGGTGCCCAGATCTATCGCAACAAGGCTTGCAGCTGCTTTATAATAAGAATGCAAACATTTCTACTCATTACAGCATTAATGGATCATAGTCTGTGGGCTATTTTAGTCTAATTCCATTTTGTTTGTACTAGTTTTGCTTAAAATGAATCATTTTTCTTAATGCAAATTAGCCATTGTACAGCAGCATATGTGTGAAGAGAGAATATTTGTTTGTTAAAGTAAAAACAGAGCAAATCATCCCCTGCAAGACCAATTGATTTACCTCAGCAATCAAATGCCACAGCAAGCTGCATCCACAAAGGAAGAATATGAAATGGCGTAGACTCTTATTCACAAAAGGACTATTTAAGGAATTGTTTGACAATTACTTTTTAAAAGTTCTGCCGTTTCAAAACATCAACACTTCAAAACTGCATAAAAAATGTTTTATTCCCAGTGTTTAATTTTTGTGAACAAGGCAATACTGCATCGTAATAAATCATAGATTGTACATTTTTACGTATTGCATCTCCCATTTTTTTTAATGTATAACCCTTAAAAAAAAAAAAAAAGCATTGCTGTAATCTTTCATTGAGAGCAGTCACGTATGACCACATTCCAGATTCATAGAAACTATCATAAAATGGGTAAGTAGTACGTTTTTCGTTTTTTTTTTTTTTTTAATGGAGTGGTTACATTGACCCTGCCTCCCCGAGAAGTCTCAGAAGAATATAATAGAACTGAAAAACGAGAAGAGGCCATTGCAACCCACCACTTAATCTATCATTAGCCCCAGGGCAGACTCAAATAGCTTTCTGAGCGATCCCAATGTTTGAGCTGTCGCTAGGTTAGCTGTTATGCACGTGTGCTAAATTATTGTCCTGCATTGTGCTTCGATTGGATTTTCTTGAACTTGTTCGATTATTTTGACAGTGCATAGGATTTTTAGAAAATGCAATCGTGATGCATTTCCAAATTTTATATATAACAATGAACTAGCATCCATAGCTTTTCACCTGTGCTGTACAAAAAAAGCCTGTGTTTTTGCATACACTGGAAAATATAAAACTGCTAAACGAATGCCAGCAAAAACAAAACAAACATGTCAGGACATCCACAGGAAAGAACAAAGGGAGGACTGACAGCTGAGTGCTGCTTTTTCTTTTTTTAAAACCGCACTCTATATTCTGCCTTGTTTGACAGCTGCTGTGCAAATCCATGATCCCACTCACGCAAGCATTTCGTCAAAACAGCTATGCCAATCTGTAACCTTCTTCATATGTTTTCCAGTACAATGCATATAATCAATTATAAAACAATCTTCCATGACACAATTAGGATCATGTGACAGAGACAGAATGATTCTTGGTGATAAATCTCTCTCCCGACCTGTGAGGGCGCTGCATAAGGGGAGTGCCCTGGACTGGATGGCCGGACAATTAATTCCCAGGGTTAGAAGGAAGTCTAGAAAAGGGGGCAGAGCTATGATACACTAAATCATCGACCAGGGAGGGAAACGACGTGGCAGCAGCAGATTGGAGGAGCGGTTAACCAAGGGGTCATGATTGACAGTACAGAAGGGGGTGTAGCGAAGTGATCCGTTCCTTGTTATGGTTAAACTGAACCAGAAAGAAAGACATGTGTTGTTATCGTGAGTGTTTCGTTTGTTTTGTCGTTAATATACTGTTTGCTGTTATTTAGATGGCTAACACGATCTCGAGCTGTCGCCAGAGCCCAGCACAAACCCAACCTACACTGCACTTTGTTTCACGAATAACTTACACCACGAGCACTTCAGCACTCACTGTGAACTTGTGTTTGTGTTACATGTGGAGGTATAAGATCGGGACTATTATTCTGGGACCAACCCGTGGATTAAAACAGTGCAATACACACCTCTGTATTGTTATTGTTTAAAGCGGTCTTGTCGTCAGACTTTGGATTATAAAAATAAATAACGCTGCACCTGGATTATTGTTATCTGTCTGTTCATTGATCGCTGCTGCATTCCTGCACTTGCACACTGTTGACCACTTTTCCACAGATCTACTTTAAAGATCTAAGCAGATCTGTTCAACATGCGGACCTGTACTGTATACAGGTCTAGGGAAGAGTACACCACTCAAGACTGCTTTTGTAGTACAGGAACTATAACCTAAATGCATCAATGAGCATGAACATGACACTGAACTATTGTATTTAGTACCCTAATGTAATTGTATTGTACTGCAGTTTTTTTATATCATTGTCTTTCTAAATACAGGTGGACCTACTTTTAAGACAAATTGAGCCATGGCACACTCGTCTATAAGCTGAAATATCAGTAATGATATCCCTGTTTTTTTTTTTTTTTTTTTTTAATAAAAGCAGTAAAGGCAAGCATGAAGAAAAAAGATAAAAGACATGAGTCAGCTGGGCCCGAATAGATAACCAAAGGGCACAGCACTGAATTTGTGGTGTTTTTCATTTAGTGTAGCACAATGACCGACTGTATTATACAGTTATTCGGTTCAGTTGGTTTAAAGCATTTCCTAAAGTTGCCGAGTCAGTTGTCTGCATCATTCCAAAGTCCTCGGATTCCTGTCATGAATGCCTGATCTCTTGTTTGACTGGATTTCTTTCAGGAGACACAAACTGTGAATGCATGTAGACTCTTCCATAAAATTACCACTGGGAGATCTCTCCTGTTTTCAAAACAATATCCTTGTCCCAAGGTGTTTCAAGTAGTCAAGGATTGCAGAATCTTTATAAAGAACGAGTGCATTAATCGCAGTGTTAACAGCAATAGTACATTACAATGTTCTCAATGCTGTAATTCTTTCACAGTATTCAATATGGCCTTGTTTTCTCAAGAGGGAAAACACATCCCAGTGCTCTAATTCCATGACAATTCTTGAAGCTCCCGGCTATTTCAGAATGGAATTTCATTATTCATCATCTTAAGATACAGTGCCATCCATTTGTCAAGGCCTTTTAATCCACATCAAAGCTATAAAACAACCCAAGAATAATGTTGCCACCACGTTTCACAAGCACTTCTACTTCAACCCAGATTCTCTTTTGTAAAGGTTATTTTTGGAATCTTGGCCAGCTATGCAAAATAGACATGTGTACTCCTGCCTGATTCATCTCTAAACTTAGTTTTTTTTTTAAACACAATTAAAATGTAATGCATGAAGGGGAGGACCAAATATACCATATGCTGAGTGGCACAGCTGTGTTTCAGTCTTATAGACAATGAACAAGGGTCTAGCAACACATGTCGTCACTTGCAGCTTTCATATATATATATTTATATAATATATATGTATATATATATATTATTATATAATATATCTAGCAATCAATATATATATATATATATATATATAAATTTAGACCTATACCTGGATATGTTGAATAGTTAAAAAAGAATAAAAATAAAAAATTAGGGTTTTGTTTTGAACCAAATCATAATAAAACAAGTTTTCAACTTTGATCAGAAGAATTCACCGGCAATCCTAAATCCTAAAATCCAGGGTTGACATTTACAGTAACCTAGATGCAAGGTAAATAACAAATGCTCTGTTGTACAAATGAAAAACAAACCACGAAAACAAAAATGACCATCTAAATATTACTGTAGTACTTTAGATGTGTTTACTGGTCTGCTGGTGATCTTTTCTGTAGATATTTTTTGTTGATGAACAGGCAAAATACCCAGATGTGGCATTGACTACAGTATTTCCTGAACATCCCTTCCGAGTTTTTTCAGCGCAAAATTTCACAAACTAAATGTCTCCCCAACTACATCAAAGAGCACCACATTTTGAAATGATTAATGAGGAGAGGCATCAGTGCAAAATGCATTAGTGTGTGTACAGTAGATTTGGAAACAGACTTTTATTTTACAGGGGGAACACTAGTGGTACTGTAGTAAAACATAGAATACTATTTGTAAACTACATACTGACACTTTGTAAGCCTGAACTGTTATTATTTAAAAACGAAACTTAAATTAAGATATCCTCCAATGAATTTTAATCAAACAAATGCAAACTGTAGCTTTTTCAGTTTTTTTGGGTACTCTGTGTAAAAAGATAATGCAGCTTATTATAATTTTATTTCTAATAGACCACTCTACCCTTAAATCAGTACTGAGAAAATTATTATACAGCCTTCAATAGTCAGAAAGGTATTCCTGATTATTACATGCAACGTAAGTGATTAAGGACATTTCATGTTTGAATATTCTTTCAAAATATAAAACAAGTACACCATTATTAGCCTATTTAGTTTTGAATTAGCTCAAAAACAAAATACTGGGAAGACAACACAGGTTACATATTCTGTTAAGGATAATTACAGTTGTAAGTAAGTCTCTCTCTACATCCTAATTGAAACCTTATTTAAACCATGTGTAATTACAGATACATTACACTGCATGCATGTTAGCTATTATCAGCATGGAAATTACAATCAGGCTCTTTCGTTGCGTCTAATTTTGTGGTGAGAAATCCTAGAAGAGGTTTTGCTACTTGTGGAAGACTTGTCTAGACTGTTCTACACAACTCAGTAAATCCTGAGCACTGTGTTACTGTCTTTAACGAACTACAGTAGTTTAGCACTACAGAAATAACTCAAAAGGGCTTGTTTCAGACTTCGACCTGCACAAATCTTGAAATAGCACACATAACTGTAGTTTCCCTCAATTCTCAGATTGCCTCAGTGTTACTTTAAGTAAGGAAGTCTGAGATCAGTGTTACATTGGGGGACTTCTCGATTTTGCACTACCTCAAAACTTACAGAGCTACTCAGGCTATAAACACAATATTAAAGCAAAATGAAACCCAGGTTACATTTTCAACACCCGTACTTCATTATTATTATTTGCATAACTTTAAGCACAGGAATCCCTCCGTATAGCAGTTTGAGCCATTCCAGGTGTTCCCAGGAGCTTAACCACATAAAACAATGGAATTCCTGGTAGTACATGAATACAACTGCCTTGACTGTATTATAAAAAACATCAATTTGTATAGCATCTTTCATACATCAAAAGTTTAGAATAAAGACATTACCTAACAATATTGAAAATAATATATCCTTAAAATAACTACACTTATACATTGAGGAGGGCAGGGGAAATAAGTTTGATTTAAAGCTGTTTAAAAGAGGCGAGATATCCTGGTACATCATTTCACAGTTTGCGATTTAGGAAAGGGTTAATATCTAGGCTGGCGGAGGCTGGGAAAGAATAAGTGTTGAAAACATACCTGTACTCTTGCAGGACAGGCAATAGAGCTACCTCTGATAGCAACAGGTCAGTTCAAACCAAAGGCAAATACACCCTTTCCATACACACACACACACACACACTCCTGGCCTCATTGAGCAGTTCTGTGCGAATCCGCCACTAATCCTCTATAACACAGTCTCTGTGTTGTAGATTAACCACCTGGTCCCTGTGGTTTACAATAACAGCGAGAGCAGAACTCCTTGTGGGATTTTTGGACACCTATAAATAGGCTGCAGTGCATGGTTTACTTCTTCACCTGATCAATGAAACACTGGGAACATGCTACAGCTATGTACAAAGGAAACCTGTACAGTAAACTGATTATTATTATTATTATTATTATTATATTATTATATTATTATTATTATTATTATTCAAATCTCTCAAACTGGGCTTATGCTCTTAAGTTTAAAGTTAAACTGCTTTGTAAAGTTTTCATATTGAATTTTTTTTTTTTTTTTTTTTTTTTTACTCCTGGTGGATGTGAAATGTTGAAATGTTTTGGATCGCTCAGATTGACCTAATATAAAGTCAACCACCCATACTGAAAAAGGCACTGTTTAGCAGATCTGAACAGGAAGAGGGGAGCCCTAGAGAACATACATACCTTCAGAAATACATACATATTGTATAAGTGCACTGTGCCTCAACTGGATAACAATCTCATTCAAGCTTTACTTAGTGCATTCTGCTGGCCAGTGCAGGATAAATCAGCTGTAGAACTAAAGACTACCATATTTTTTATTGCATTTTGACTCTCCCTTTCTCTTTATTGATACAAATCAAGTATAGAAAATGGCTTAAGAGTTTATTCAAAGTATGGAGGTCATTCCGAAAGTCCAACTGATGGTATAAAATGAGACTCTTCAAGACTCTTAGTTGCTGTAGGAAAACGCCACATTTGCTGCCTTAACCCTAACCCTTCATTCCTTACAAACAATGTGCCTTTTAAAAGGCAGCAGAGCAGTGTAAAGCACGCTAAGCATATAGCCAAGTCTAAAAAAAATAAAATAAAAAATGTACAATTGCAGAGATTCTTTAAAAATATTGGTAATATAAAAACAGGAACATAAGAGCATATGAGAATATCCAGCACAGTCAGTAATACTAAAAAAGCAGAGTGGAAGCATATGGAGGGTTTGAATTATCTTCAGGAGTACATTCCAATATTTTACCACAACGTCCTTGGAAAGCCAACACAGATCCTGAAGAATTCCCGGGAAGGTAATATTCAGCCATGTCCTGACAAGACCTGAGCCGTGACTGAAGCACGGGAGGGGAGGGTCTATTTAACTGAGCAAGGAGGCAAACTACAATTATACTGCATGTGTGTTTAAAATGACCTTCTTCAAGCAAATTAAAACACTACGTTTCTTGAATGCCGTGGGTAAGAGGTGTATTGCAGAAGGTTAGCTATAGAAGTAAACAGAAAAAATATATAAATAATGCATTTTAAAACTAATGTTTCCCTAAACTCATTCCCACAGATTACAGTATCTACCTATCTATAAATATGAATCAGTGATTGGAAATGCTGGCCTGTGATTGGTTAAAACCTCATCCTTACACCACCGGGCAATCGTCTCCATCTGTCATGTGATTGGTTCACATCACTGTCAGTCCCGCCCCTAGCTGTATACCAAACTATAACATCACAACTGAACTGTCAGTCTCTGCTTGCGCTGAATGAAATACTGTAGACGGTTGAGGGTTATGAGAGGAAACTATTGCTGCTTACTATGCCTGGCTACAGACAGTGTTATTATCCCCTGTGGAGCACTTTCAACATTTTAAAACGAGTGAACTCGTGAAATACAAATCCAGCATCCCTATGGACATCATACAAGGCCATCTCTGATGCAGTGGTACTGTAAAATGAATGTTAAGTGTTGTGTGGTGGTGGCTGATTTGTGAAAAGTTTTTTTTTTTTTTTTTCCCTTTAGCCTACCATCAAAATTTCCCAAGAGAAATTAAACAATACAGTACCAAGTACAAAGACAATATCTCAAAATCAATTTATCACCCAGAAAAATGAACAGAGAAAAAAACATAAGACCTACTGAGTCAGTGGTTCAGTTACGATGAAAATTACTCATTGTGTACTTTTGACCAAAGTTCCCCTAAACACAGGAAGATAAAAAGGAGGAAAAAACCCACAGAACACTTTCATGCTGAAGACTTGATGTCATTATATATTTATGTGACCTTCCTTTAAAGTCACATTAGACTAGTGGCAAAATAAATGGAATGTCAACATAATGCTCTTCTTAAAATAAATGACAAAGGAATACTGCAAATGTTGATCTTGGTTTTGACTGCAACACTAAAAAAGAACTGCTCTATCACCATTCATATCAGGGTTAGAATAACAGATTCATAACAGGGTTAGAGGCTGGGTTAGGGTCAATTCCTTTTAAGCAATTCCAATTTTAAGTCCTTGAAGGGCATGTCATTTGAATTGATTAAACGGGAACGGGAACTGGAATTGAAAATTGATTTTAATAAGGAATTGAAATTGAATTTATTTTACCTCAACCCTGATTACAGTCAGCAACCAATTTCTTCTAGAATAAATCAACATGCGTTATGAAGCCTTGCTGAATACCAAATTATCCTATGAAGAAAGAAAGTTGAAGCCCAAAATGCAATATACAGAACTAATCCCCATCCAAGGGCTTGACCTACATTCTGAAAGGACAATAACTGGTTCACAAACCCATTATAATTTAGGGTTAAGTCTATCAAATCCACAGTAACGACACAAAATCCTGCATCGCTAAAAACTAATCTGTCTGACTGCCCCCATCCCATCAGACCTCAAAAGCCTTGCATTTTCTTTTTTAATAACAACAGATTAACAGAGATGTTCTCTTGCCCTGGTTAAGTTTTTTTTTCCATTTCACCTAAAAAGCATTTTTGAGGGTATTTTAAATATATATATATATATATATATATATATATATATATTATATATATATATATATATATATATATATATATATGTGCACACACACACACACACACACACACAATGTGCATCTGGCGTGGTAAAATAATAACAGGATGTAATAACTGTGACCAACAGCTTATGGGTATTACCATTAATAACGGTAGCATTACATAAATGTGATCTACATTTTATCTCCTCTAGACAAAGGTTTTAGTCAATCTGTGTGTGTGTGTGTGTGTGTGTGTGTGTGTGTGTGTGTGTGTGTGTTGCTTAATTATATTAGTTAATTGCCTTGAAAAAAGATTGGAGGAGAGAATATGAATGCACAAACTGGTGTAATGTAATTGCTTAAAACCAGCGTTTTGTAAAAATCTAATAACATGCTAACTTAATAACATTCTACAGTATTATTGAACTCGCAATCTTTGTGCCAAAAAAATCAGTATGAGAAATCAGACCATTCCTGTAAGGTTTGCTACACTGGTGTGTCATCAATACTGGCCAAACCAGGAACTGCTGTGATTAAACTTGTGCTTAAGCTTGTCATTAGTTCGATTCAAAGAGAACTTATTAAATGCACCACTTTCATTCAATGGCCGGACTGCGATTTCAAATCAGTACAGATTGATTAAGTCAAGGAACAAAATTCAATTCTCACAGCCTTTTTGTCATTAACAAATACTTTGAATCGAAAATATAAACGTATTGGTTTTCAGCTCGATTTAGTCTGTCTTCATTTGCATTTAAATTGTGCTGAAATTGATCAGCAAATAACTGTTCTGCAAGCTGCGACAGATGTCAAGTACCTGACATTCGCATGAAAAGTCTTCCTATCATAATTATAAAGCCTGAGATTTAAAAATTGAACAGATGAACCATTTGCTGATCCCAGAAGCCTAGCCTGAAGAAAACTGAACTGGTAAGCATGGGAAAATAAATAAATAAATAAACACTGAAAAAAGCACACAAGTGGAAATGAGCTGTGCTTCTAATGTGTTTGCAAATGGGATGTTGTGTAATGTATAGAAGCTGCATGGCTCTGTTGTAAGTCAGTTTTAGTTGTGAAAGGCAAGGCAGTAGATCAGACAGATGCTTCTGTATGGGAGACAACAAATTACTGAACACTCAAAAGAATTAATGGGTCTCCCCCACATCACACATTCGTACCCCCAACTTGAAAAATATTCAAGTATCTTTCGGTGCATCTGTGCTGTCCTGCCTGCAACGACTGATAAGGTTGGAGCATCAGGTGTTTATAATTTTGTGTCTAAGCCAATACCGACACAAATTTGAAGTTAAGGGTTGTTTCATTGGCCTAATGGCCCCTTCCCGTTTAAATTCCTTACATTTTCAATACATGGAATACACCTACAACATAGTAACAGATGATAATTACTACACACATACTAATCTGTAGAAATATAGTCCCTGTAGTGAACACATATATTTATTTACATTAAATGTAATGTACGTGAGCACAGAACTGACAATAAATCATTAACTGCACTCTGCTTCAGAAGATCTATTCAACACCAAAGATTATTACTGTAAATCATTAACTACACTATGCTTCAAAGACCTATTCAACACCAAAGATTATTACTTTAAAGAGTAGGCTATCGTTATGTTTTTGTTATCTATAATACTGTACACGTGCATGAAATATGATATAGTGTGAACTTGAAAATAAATATTCACGAACGTCAGGCTGCAGAGGCAGACTGTGTGCGAAGGGCAATCAAGGCACCGGCAGTCAAACAATGCAGTTTTAGTTTGCATCCCAAGCTTGTACTTTCAGTGCCTTCACAATCTGCAATGAGTGCAAAGCGTTTCTGGCAAAATTCCACAGCAGTTTGTTGCCTGTCATTTCCGCCTGGGGAAGTACAACCCAGCAGAACATCTATCTACTCTGACAGATCTATGCCCACCTCTAAAATAAATTCAGCAGACACATGCCTCTAAAACAATTTTCAGAAGGTCAGGTCAGGTCAGACTGGGCTACTAGGAACTTTAATGAGGATTCAGCATTAAGTGCTCTAGCAACAAGACAGACTATCCTGATCTTGATATGCTGAACACAAACATATCTTGGGAATGACTGCATGAGGCTTGGAGTGTGCAACATTTAAGAGGGTTGTTTACTTTTGCAGTAAGCACAAGGAATAAATCAGCATAAATCTCTTATTTTTTATAAGAGTAATGCAAGTACTGTTTTCAGTAAGTCCTATTCAGAATCCAAAGAGCACAGCAAGTAAGACACTACCGCCTTGTGACAGGGAGTACCTTGTCGCTGATTCTTGCATGGATGTGTGCAGCTGAGATGAGGAACAGGAGACGCTAAGTAACACAATTGAGCAGTTAGGCTTTCCTGCTGCTGAGTTGACTGGGAGGTCTGGATTGGCTGGGGGGGGGGGGGAGAGGGGGCGTGCCCAGGAAGGCTGCGCAGCTTAAAAAGCTCCACATGATTAACCACAGCTTGAGGCAACTGCACCCTCATGCAACACAGAGGGGCGCTTTGTTGACATGGAGGAGGAGAGCATCCGTTCCGCAGGATTAACTACTATGGAAGCCTTCAAGTGCACGACAGTGCCTGTGAAGGCTCTGCTCAGTCAGGACCATCGCTAGTAGGCCAGGACTTTGGGAGTAGTGGCAGTAGGTTAGTTTAGGGAACATTAATACCAAATAGTACGGGTTTCGTAGTTTAGTAGGTTCCTGGAGCGGGACGTCTCTTATGAGGCTAGCGTTCGCTTTGAGCACATTATTAGTTCAATTAAGGGTTTAATTAAATAACTGAGAACTCAGCTGGAAGAAGACAGTGGGTCCCCAGGACCAGGATTGGGAAACCCTGCCCTAGTGACAGCCTGTGAGAATTAAATCTGCGCTCCGGTGTGGAGTGTCAACACCCACTGCTGTGTCTGATTCAGTATTATCCAGTGACGACCTACACACGTAACAAACCCCTCTCTAACATGTCTACATTTTCCAGTGTGGGCAAACTGCAAGTAATATTTCACTCAATAGAAAATGTGCGAATGCAGGCAATTTGCCCACAGTGGAAAGAAATGCGACCTTACATTTGTGTAGCCAAACGCACACTGATTGTACGTTCTTATCAATGCAATGCTCACAACCAAGAAACACTTGAATGTTTGAGAAAATAATAAAATAATAAAAAAAACTTAATCCAAGTAACCTCAAATGTAAAAAACAGACAAATAAAGGATAGCCTGACGAACATTCAGACAGTTGGCAGTGGCTTGAAAGACACAGCCCATTGGCCTCACATTCCTCTGACTACATAACTTATCCCTTTTCGTCCCATAGGGAAAGTGATCCGATTTTGGTCAGCGATACTGACATCTTTTCCAAGATGCTGTTTGGGGATGAGTCAATCCAGCTGTGAATGTGAAAGAGCAAGGATGCTGTGAAGCTACTGCCCTTTAAATAAACAACCCTCTCCTGTACATTACTTTTACAGAAATGTTCCTATTTTCACAATTCAATAGCCTTAGTTTCCTAATCAGAGACACAATTAAGTCAGAGATGTCAAACTCGAAGTTTGGCAGCTCTGATCTAGGGTTAACCTTTTAGTTGTTTATCACAACAACAGTGCTACATTTAAAAATAAAAAAATAAATTAAAAGTCTAATTAAAAGGCTACACTTGCACAGTTAATCACAATGCACACCACCAAACCCTCAATACAGCCATATTTAGACTCCTATGACATCATCACTGTAAGCTGGACTGACAGGAACACCACTCTGCAGTCAGCGGACAGTCACGTAGAAACAAGGGCAAAGACAGTCGCAATGTTTGTCTAGGACAGAAAAAACAGCTTGCTCTGGTTGAGCCACCTTTGTTCAAGAAGGAATGAATGACACTGAGCTTCTCCATTAACTACGTTCAGCAAGTCCCCAGAATGACATCTGCTCAACTGGAAGAAATGGAAACCGATTTTGTATTTCGCATGCTACCAGGATACACGTTACACACCGGTCCATAAACTAAGTAGCAGAACATGATTTTAAGATACAGTTTTTCAGCATGACCTTTAGGGAATGGCAGCTTCAGCCAAACTGAATGAGAAAAAACATTCTGGAAGAGCCACAAAATCTGCTCCCAAACAAGAAGACAAGAACGCAGAGTTACGCAAGGGCATGCAGACTAACCAGGGTTACTGATCCAAAGTGGACTCAAACCAGGCCTAAAACAAAGTACTGATCCCTTCAAAAGGGAACATTCCAAACAATACGCATTGATCGCTCTAGAATCGTTCTAGTATTAGTTTAAGATGCAGTATTGATGCATGGGCCAGCGACAGTAAATAATCTACTGCAGCCGGTAAGTCAATTATACAGGTTATTGGTCATTTAAACCTTTGCAGTCCAATTATTTTGACCCTGTCAGGCTGGTCAGGTCTTATTAAATTTTGGGGAATAAAATAACACTTTAGACCATGTGCTGTTCAAATTGAATTAAAGTGACTATTTACATAAAACAGGTTTCAAATCACTTAATGAAAGTGAAAAAAATAAAAAAAAACTTAAAAGAAATTACTGGTTTTGCTGAGTTAGAGTGACTTCAGAGCAATTGCTCAGGTTCCAAACTTACTGTAAAATCAATAAGACACCCCAAACAAAGAAAACAAGTTCAAAAAAAAAAAATCTATAACTATTTATTTGAGAAGTGCAAAATTCAAAAGAAAGTGCACGAATTTGAACCAACAACAATTATAGAAATATAACTACATGCTACTCACAAATGTATCTGTAAGTATCCAGTGTGTGTGATACTTTTCAAAGCAGACACCTATCTATCACAAAACTATCTGCGCTTACAGGTGCGCATCTCCACCCCGTCTCCACGTCTGGCACGTGATCGTTTTCTTCATTTTCCTCCTCTGACTCGTCACTTTGACAAAAATGAACTTCTTCTTCACTGGACTCTTCGAAATATTCATCTAAACTACTTCCTTAGTCACTGACTTCTTCCTCCATCATCTCTGCAAGTTCTTCGGGCTGCCGAGTCTTTCTCTGCCGTCTGCTCTCTGCCATGATGCTCTCTCCAAATCTGTCTCTGCGCTACTCTGTTCAAATCGTTTTTCTCCAGCTTTTGAAGAGATGCCCGGCTGGTTGCGCATTCTTTCTGATCAGAGACGACTGGGGAACACCCTCTGTCGGCTTTGTCTGCTCACAGCCGACACAAGACCTGTTAAAACAGTTTTTTTTGCAATGTCGGACTGGGATCTAACATCAGACTGGAAAAGGATTTTTGCAGTGTCGGACCAGATCTGACAAAGGGGCGCAAAGGGTTAAAAGGATTTTAATGCCATTGTAATGCAGGGCATTTTGATTGGTTAATCCCACTTCTAAAACTTTAAACAGTACATCACACAATCCTGCTCAACACTTAAAGACAAGTACCATCTGCAGAAAATTCTCTTTGCAAATTAGTTTGTAGCAACAGGCTAGAATCCCAAATTCCACAGACACAGTTCAGCGTATCTTGAAGGGCAGGAAATGAACAATGAATCCTAAAAGAAAAATAATAAATCAGAGTTGCAAATGAAGCATTAGCAATAAAGAAATAAAACAATACAATAATACTTTTCAAAGAGCAGGTGCCCCTGACCTATTTGTCCGAGTGTGTTTTGTAGATTTCACAATAACCACAAACTGGTTATATTGTAAAGTTTCATACACACCAGCAAACAAAAAAAGCGTTAGGTAAAAACAGACGCAACAATATGTTCGCGAACAAAAGATTGACTTATTTCATTACAATTTTCGCATGCAGTACAACTGCTTACAATTTCACAAGCAAATTTCTGCGGTTGTGAATAGAACCAAATTTGATTTTCAGTGCCGGTTATGACTGTGTTTTGTGAGAATATGGGCCTCATGTCTACTCCCAGTTTGAGTCGACTGCCCAAATATAATTCACTTTGTCTTCTCCTGGCTGAATTCAAACCAGTACTCAAGGTTAAAAGACAGCATGCCTCCTGCTAGTTGCAGTAACAGCATAAGCAAGCTCGGCCATACTGCAGCTGAAGGAAAAGCAAGGAGGGGCCTCCCAAATGCCAAATTACCATTGACACTGGCCACCGCAATTAAACCATTTTATAGCACTGTTAGGAATGTAACCGACATTCAGATTAATAACAATCTGCAGTTTTCATTATGAATTATTTTACAGATCCACAGTGCTATAAGACATTAACAGTGTTCTTTGACAATTCTAGTTTTCAAATGAAATGACAAAAGGATGCCAACACAGACAGGTTTCAGATACAAGCACTATTATTATTATTATTATTATTATTATTATTATTATTTATTATTATTATTATTAATCAATTAAACTGCATTAACCTTTTTTTTTCCTTTCTCTATCCTGTACCTTTTTTTCTAGTTTCAATTTTAAAGGGAATATAAAATACTTTGAAGCTGATCCATTGAGCTGGTTTTTCATTTGCACACAGCCCCCTGTTATCCCTGCTTGCTGAATCCTTTTAGGATTTTCCAAATGTAGCTCAATTGCTGACCCAGCTGCTATCGGACGAGTGACCTCATTGCAGCAAAACAAGTCACAGTGGGACGCGCAATATAGCTGAGGTAAGGGTCCCCAATAACTTGTTACTTGATATTGATGAAGTGTACGTAGCTGGAGTGCTTTGAAATCGATTGTAAGAATTTCTTGTAAATGTTATATTTTAACCTTTTAACACCTTGGCTGTTACTACAGAAATATGAAATGGAAGTTCATCACTGTGTGTCTACTGTAATTTTTGTTTTGTTTTGTTTTCTGACGAGTTGTGCAGAAGATCAGATTACTTATAGCTTTACACCGTTACTGTACAGGTCAGTGCATCTTCCCCACAAGGTAAACGGAAATCCACACGTTTTACAAACAAATGTCTGCGGTTAATTGTTAGTCCTATTAGAAAGTATTTTATTTGTAATAGATCTTGCAAGAGTCTCGTAAAGATCACGAAAGCATAAAAGACAACGCAGCAGAGGAAAGCGCTGAGGACACTAGAGAATCTGAATCATTTCCTCCAGCAGGGTGTAGTGGAGGTGAAGAAAGATGTCAGATAGCAGTCCAAACACCGAAATGGAGGCTCCCTTACAAAAGCATGGGTAAGAGTACTATTTAACATGTAGTAATTCCGTAACATTTTGTAAAGGGACTTTCAGAAACCCATCATAATTCACTATCAGGTCACTTCCTGAGTTTTGACACTCCCTGTCTGAACTCAAATAAATATACCTGCAATCTTTACTAGTACTTGCTAGGATGAATGAGTGTTCAATAAACTTATCACGTATCACCATAGCCATGCTGTTTCTGTTCCACTTCCCTTCCCCTGCACATGTCATATAGCAACAGGAGGAGTTTCATAGCAACCACTAAAGCAGGCTTCCTGTTTACCAAAACACCGATTTAAAACTTATAATTAGACTGCTTTCCAGCAACTTGTGAGTAAAATGGAACATTAGAGTTTGTTTTGCGGTATGTAAACTAGTTATTTTTTTATTAGTTGTACAAATTGCTGGAAGGACACTTTCAGCCACACCAAAGAATATTAAAGAAAACCGTAAAACTGTTTTATTGCACACAACACAATAAACATATTGACTAACTGTGGTCAACAATCCTCTCCCTAAACACCACCAGTTTCCATAAACACAAATTATACAGGCAAGTGTCAGTCAAAGTAGAGTCTGATCGTGTTCTCGGTAGGGTTTTGTTCTTCATCTGGAATATCTTCTACTTCTGTTAAAGACTTGTTTTTGAAAGTGTTCAAGAAACCACGGCTGTCTTTTTCAGTAGTCCACTGTTGAAAAGCACTCTCAAAATCGAACCGTCCAAGATCGGGTAGAGGTTCGGCTAACACTGTCACTAGACGGTTTACGGTTCCAATTTCTAGACGCTCTGCATGTCTGATATTGTTAAAAGCATTGAATCCCCGCTCACACTGTACAGACGTGGATGGTGTTGCAAGACAAACTACATAGAGAGTATTTATGTCTGGCCATGAATCTTTCTGAGGTAGATCGTCATTAGATTTACTACAGAATTTTTTTGAACATTTGTTTATACAAAATGTTTATACTTAACAACAATATAAACAGGTTATAAAGACACTGTTTTCGCAAGACAAAAATAAGTGTATTTCACCTGAAAACAAGCAGCTATTTAAAATGCCAAATCCTACCTACCCTTTACTTGCACATAAACAGTATATTTAACAGCGCACTGTAACTCTAATTCCCACTTAATGCAAAAACTTAGTCCCACGTGAAAAAACACGATTGCACAGATTCCCTAAATTCGGAATAGGTTTGCAGAGATATTTATGTGCTGCTTAATCCTTTCCGTTGGTTTTCTTTCCACTGCAGAATGGTAAGCAAAATTGTGCCTGTAGATCCCAATCAATTCAAATTCCTGTTCCAATCATTTTACAACAAATACTTTATTGAGCAAACAAATGCTGTACACAACGTAATGAACCTGTCAGGTAACCTGACAAAGCCTATGGGATAAACCTCAGTAAAGACTGTGCCGTAAAACTGAATAGGAATTGGAATTGCATTAAAAGGAACTGGGATTGGAAAAGGAACGGGAATTGAAAAAATGGAATTGACCTCGACCCTGGCATCACCCCCAAGTGACTATCACGGTTATATTTTAGTTTTTTGCACATTCCTGCTCCACTGGGCTACGTCTTTCGGAACACGATTCTGTACAATTTTTTGTAAAAAACATGTCAGGTATTTTCCCCATGTTTTATTAAATCATTTTTACAAGCAGCGCTGTCCGCTGACTGTTTCTAGCTAATCAAGCTATAGGGCAAAATGAAATGAAACAAAACAGTACTGATTCATCTACCAGCACACACTCAAAGTAATCATGCTGGCATAGTCTTACACAAGGACATCTTTCAAAGCCTTCGCCACCGTGGTGAACTTGGTGACAATTAGTTGAGCCACACAGGAAAACATTTCCCTCGTGGCGATGTGGCGAGCGGCAACATAGTTTTGTGAATTCTCCATATTTTTGCTTCTTACTTTTTAATAATAAAATTTCAAAATGAATAATACCCTTTTCAATGCATCAATTACTCCCTATAATTGGTTGCTGATTGCATCTTTAATAAAATATGCGTGAAGCTTCGAGTATAAATTGTGAACATAGTATAATATATAACCCAGATCGCAGTTCACTGTGTTCAAATCTGCAGTCTTCTGTTCCACGATAAAGCAGAGTTGATCCTTAGTGGTTTTAAGGAATTTCACATAGCTCCTACCCAGGGCGTAGCACTTCAAAAAATGCATGGCACAGATAACTCCTAGTGATAAAACCAGCACGGAAACTTTGTTTACCAGCTGCCCTCTGTCACTGTATCCCCATCTATCAACACACTGTCAGACAGCCCAGGGATATAGACCAGCACACTGTGAACTTTCAGAAGTCACATAGCCATGTGTTATACAACCTGTCATAAGATACATACTTAATAAACTTACACCATATCTCAATACAGAATTTAAATGTACTAAATGCAACAAATACACACAAAATAGATAAATTAAGGTTCGGAAATGTTTTGGTTTTTGTGCGATTTTGATAAATCTGGCTCAGAGTGTAGCTCTCAACAGCTCCTTTTCTAAAGTTAACAAAAACCGCACCTTTTCAATTTTCATATTCCTATAAAAGGGTGTCGTCGCCCCCCCCCCAACCTCCACTCTGACCCTCCAACAATTGTGCGGTCTCATTCTCATATTTAACCATGGGAAGAGGAATTCCCTGCAATGTTGTACACATCCTCATGTAAACTGGTGTTAAGTTAAGCACTGGAAGAATTGCTTTCATTTTAATTTTTGGCAAGAAATCATCTCTATGTGATTTCAAAGCTGGAAGTCAGCTATTAAGTGGAAACTACAACAGTAAAGTCTGCAATGTACTGAATGTGACTGGCACCTGCTTGAAGTTATGCTCACAACAGTAGACAAAGAGTTCTGTGAGAAAACACTAGTCAACAAAAAAAATGATTAATCTAGGAGCGGTTCAGGGAAACTGACCGTGCCGCAGATTTCCCCAACATCCACAAATTCCCCTTAAGGAATTACTAGGCAGTAGCTACTGATAATCAGCAAATCAGGCACAGCTTAAACTTGTTACATTAAATCATTGTTATCCTGGCTCTCTCTAGTGGCCCTACACCCTGCTGGCAGTGTCTCCATTTAATTTCTCCAGAAGCACAATACTCCAGTCTTAACCCTCTGAAATGAACAAAAACAGCACAAACAAGATACAGAACTAGATTCTGCTTGTGTTTTAATATACTGTATCTACAGGACGCTGCTGTGGTGGTTTAGGAAAAGCTCTGCTTGTCGACCTTTTAAAACAGTCAGAATTAAACGAACATTTGCTTTTGTTGCATTATTTAAAATGATGATGAGAGGGGGAGCTACAGAAGAGACACTTAACTGGAACAGAATGTGAAAACCACAGAGAATTCACTTTCATTTTGAAAACTGCAGAAGAAAATAACATTGCATAACTGTACTGCCCGTTTCTGGAGTACAACTGTTCGCTCAGTGATTTAATGAAAACGATTTCATCTGCGCAGCCTACAGCTACATCCAAAAGTTTTGCATCACCTCGAATTTTAGGACTGAGACATAAAAAAAAAAAAAAAAAAACATAATTTAGATGTTTTATTTAATACCAAAGAAACTACAAATGATTTGCAAAAGTCTACTAGAAAGCCATAATAGTAGTATAGCATTTCATGTTAGATTTCAAAATGTACATGTATATGGGAAAACTACTAAATGGTTTGCAATTCAATATATTACAAGTATTCAGCAGGTTTCATTCGACTTTATGAAGCAAAATTAGTTCATTCTATAGGATGATGCAAACTTTTGGCCATAGCTGTAGTTAATTATTTTGGATGACCGTGCATCATGCTGCCAAGCTTTCTCTACAGGCCCAATGTGGTCGTTATGACTTCTTATCTTGGACCAAGGTGGGTAGAGACTTCCTGTGTAATATTTCCCTGTCAAAAATAAAACTGAAAGTGTAAAAGTGCAAAAACCCTTGAATTCCCTTTGAAACAACTTTCTATTTAAAAAATTCTAAATTGTATCTGCTTAAATGATTACTTTAAATTATTTTCAATTGCATGTGTTTTGTTTCACCAGTAAGCTTCACTTTGCAACTAAAAGGTTGAAAAAACCCCTGAGGATTTTGAACAACAGACAGCTTTCTATCACTCAACTAAAAACAGAATGGAGCCCACACACACAACGGGAGTGAACAGCTGGGCAGTATGCAAACACCACTGTTCTCAAGTTAATGAGCATGCCTATGTTAGACATAAGCATGCTCATTAAGCCAACAAAGACAAATGATTCTGAACCGTATATTTTTTTTATATTATAAAAACCTATTTCTGCCTGCAAATTTTTTTTATCTTTAGATAGTCGTGTTAACTGTTTAAAAAAACATTATGAGCAGAACAACTTATTTAACCCAAGTGAAATGCATCTGATGTTGTCAACAGGCAACTTGAGCAAACAACAACAACAACAACAACATCTTTACAGTCCAACCTCAGCACAAATACTGTTAATGGGAAATCAGTGGTGTAAACTGAGAGGGAGTTGGTTCCTTTAACAAAACAAAATCAATCCATTAAAAACACAAACACACACACACACACAGAGCTCACGCTTCATTCACAGCATCAACATGAAGCCATCAAAGTCACGTTCCTCTCATTGTGAGATCATTCTGGACATGTGGGCTCCGCATGGCAACTGGTTAATGTTATGGCCACAACAGGAAAGACAAGACTTTGGAAGAGTGCCAGGTGCTTGGCTGGCAAGCTGCAGCACTGATGTTTCACAAGCGTCACTCAAAAATGACCATTTCAGGGAAAATGGACCGTGCTGCAGATTTCCACTCCCAACTTCCCTTAAGGAACTGGACTGGGCAGTAAATCGATGAAAATAGATGTCACATCAAGAACAATTTAGACTTATCACATTAAATCATCGTCGTCATCAGGCTGCTTCTACACCCTGCTGGCAGTGTTAAGTCAGGTGTTTCCAACACATGTTTTTACCCACCCTCACACTTGACTCCATTTCACTTCTCCTGAATCTCAAGAATCTAGTCTTAACCCTCACAAATTAAAGTAACAAAACATGACCCCTAAAGGTCGCCACACACCAGACGCGATGCAATTTTTAATTGGTGACGAGAGACTTAAAAATAGGATTCAATCCTATTTATTTCACATCGCTTCAGTGCCATCCTGGTGCCGCTCCTGCGTCACCTGTCACTTATTAAAAGTATCCTGTGAGTGAATGTAGAAGCATGTGTTTTAGTGTAAAACTGAGCAGTCAGCTGTTTAAAGCCACTGAAAATGTGGGGGACATTGTAACACAGATGTTTGATCATCAAAAGAGCTTGTCAGTGGTCTGTTACTGATATGACATACCTGTTCTAGCTACCCATTTCCTTACACAGAAACATGCGTTTACAGAAACAGGCTGTGAGGCACTGAACCCAAATCCTATTGGACAAAACCTAACTGGCCAAATCAAGTTCTTTATGCCAAAATGTGATTATTTGAGGTGTAAAATCTCTGTCCCACTGTTTCCAGACTCATCGACAGAACGGAAGATTGGACTATGGTAGGACACGATGTCGACAGCCCTTGACACTCATTCAGAACACAAGCTGTACAGTACAGTTCATATTGTAGTGGCTGACTCTCAAAAGAGAGAGAGAGAGGAATGGAGAATGTGGCTCAAGCAATCAAGCCGTGTCCTTCAACTCACCTAGATCAAGCCAAGTTCAAACACACTGACTTTTCTCTGTAATACTGATATAACGTTGCCAATAACATCTGATTACTGCTGGTAGCTGTCTAAATAATCACATTTCTAAGAAATGAAATGTTTATGCAGACATACCCAAACCCGACTAACCAGTCCAAGTGAACCCACAAGTGAAATATTTTAGGACACATCATTCTGTAAGGGTTATGACGAAAGACACCACGACACACTCAGATCACCTGCGTCGATTCGGTTTGCAAATAATCAATTGCGAGGACAATTGTGTGGACAGGCTTCAAAAAGCCTTACTTTTCATTAACCCTGCTTCTTTGCAGGTCCCTTGTAATTGTTTCAATTGTTTAGGGTTGCAGACTTTATTTTCAATCCAAAACAAAAATGTAATTGATCTTGCTTTAGAACAATGCCTTATTTAGGTGGGGTTCAAGTCTCCTACTGAACTGGAAATAAAAGATTTGATTTGACAAGAAGATCATTGATGATAATTTATTGATTCAATCCCAATCACTGTTTCCCTGCTATGTTCACTGCACAAAAATACGGATTTCCCCCCCAAAAAAATTGATTCAACTTAATGCACTGGTCTGTTTACATGGGCTCAAATACCAGCTCAAGAAGTTATTAAAAATACTGTTTGAATTGTCTCATTGTTCGAGGGGGGTATCAGCAGTGTCACTGATAGCAAACAACACAATCAGAAGCAACAAGAGACAAGAACATAGTTCTGCAAAGACTGCAGTGCCACTGTCTATCAAGATCTCATGCCCTGATTTTAACGCTGGACAGAAAGAAAGCATTCTCAAGTTACTGATCCTTCTATGCATCTCAGCTTCAATATTCAGAGTACAATAAGATGCACAAGACCTCACATGACAACTGGGTAATGGCTATGGCACACTAGCAGAGAGAAACGAGAATTGGTAGAAAATTTCTATGCTACTGTATATTTTGTCTCGTGATTTTAGACTCATTATACCAAAGTACTGCTCTGTTTCTATGTGTGAAATGTTGTATTTTTTATCATTCACTGGGGATAAAAATCCCTGGTGACAGGGATACTTTACAACATCAGTTTCAGAGTGTATTGGATTCTAAGTGGAGAAAAAAGCAACATGAATTATCAAAACTTTTTAATTCTCCCAATACTAAGGATGAAGGCAGGACATTAAAGAGGATGTCATCTGTGTCTCATTAGAATAACTTCAATTATAATATAATTGCAGATATACTTCCAGAGGGGCTGATGTAAACTATTTAGTATTAAACACTATGAATATGAGGGAATTATATAGTCGCATTCACATATCAAACCCTATAAAATACTGACCAAGGGTTAAACGATATCAAAAACACACAGCTGACAGGACTGTGTTTTAAAATAAGAAAGCTTCCATTTGGATGTACTGCAGTTGGTTTTGTTGGTACAGTACTATATTTTCAACAGAAGAAGTATTTTAATTCAGAACGATATGACTCTTGCCAAAAGAGACATTGCATTTCCCATTAATGACCCAACAGCAAAATGAAAACAAAATGTTACCCATCCACAGAACTGCGTTAAACTTAAAAAGCAATGCAATTTAGCAACAGATTTATAAAAAAAAAGTTTCCAGAATTAACAGTATCCAAAGTATTCAGAATGGCAGAATATAGCGCTCGATAAGGCCCTAATGTCACCAATGAAAATGCACAAAATCATGGGCAGTAGCGGATAATCAAATAAATTGTAACATTGAAGAGATGGGCTTTGTATCAGAAAACTGGTCAGAAATCATGTGTGACAGGTAAGTACATTAATTTGTTACAGATATATATATATACATATATATAATGGGAATTGATTTGTTTATTAATATAAGGACGGTAAAACGCGACTGACATGTATCTGACTGTTGTCTATCCGAGTGTTGACTGTCTTGACTGTATAAGGAAGCTAGTATGTAATAACTGCATGTCAATAGGTTTGGACTCTGTCAAGGTCGAGGTCTAACTCAAGAGAACTTTCCCCATAACAGACACTTACAACCTATAACCAAAGCAAGAAAGTGTTACATTTTAGAATACCCTATGCAATTCAACTGTTTATTTATTTACTTATTTTTAATATTTGGTTTACAACTTTATATGGAAGTTAACCATAAAAGTCCAACACCTTTTCCTCCAAAATTCCTCTTCTATCAGCACTTAATCTGTGCTCATTACGCATTACAAAGCAACTGCGGTATTCCCAATAATAACATGTCTAATGAGATTACAGATCTGTCTTGCGATAGTGTTGTATGTGTCAAAAAAGAACAGATGATCACTCACAGATCACAATAGTGTAATTCTGTACTTAGATTTTCACAATCCGTTTTGGAGGGGGCATGGGGTGTGTGTGTGGGACTGGTGGGGGGGGCTGATAAGGGTTAAGGGGGGTGTCACTCACCCTGTTTATGGGGTCTTTGAAGCCCGCAGAGAAGAAAGGAATACAGATTTGTTAGCCAAAGGGCAGGGGTTAAAAAAAATGTGTACACATTCTGTAAATCTGTTTATAGACATGTACCAGATCGAGATGGTCCACTTTCACCCCTTTTAAAGAAAAGCAATCTGTCTCAAATGTCTATAGAAAAACAAAACACAGTACAAGGATATAGAAATATGATTTATGTCAATAATAAATATATACAATATATATAATATATATATACTATATATGATATATATATATAGAGAACGTGCACTGAAGCATCTGATGACACAGGGCTGCTGGGGGTTCATGTAAGAAACACAACCCAAATTTAGCATTTCACTTGCAGAGATGGAAATAACCCTATGGAGTACATATCCCCAATGCTTGGTAGTTTTAACCGATTTCAAACTTCACTTTGCAGTAATGTCTGGCTCAGCGGTGATTACCACAAGTTAGGCTCTTGACTGTAAAGACAGTGCCCACAGCTACTATATAAACCAGCTTGTGTACAGGTTTTTATGTTAAAAGAAACTAAAGTCCAGTTCACATTGGAGTGGCAATTAATTAATTGATTCTGTGTTTCTGGCCTGTCGTTTTTTAGCACAAGGCTAGTATATATTTTTCAAAGTTTCAACCATGCGTGTACTTTAATAATCAAACAGCCATATTCACATACAAACCCGTCTTCATTCATTTTTTTTTTTTTTAAACCATATAGAGCCGTGTCCGTATTTATACTGTTGTAAAACCTTATCATCACACCCCATCTGTGTAAATATTTATTTTTGATTGGTGAAGCTTTCGTTACACAAATTTACAAAGGTCGAAACATCTACGATTTCATATTATGATATAGACAGACAGACAGACAGACAGATAGATAGATAGATAGATAGATAGATAGAGAGAGAGAGAGAGATAGATAGATAGATAGATAGATTCAACTGCAGATGCTTCATTCATTTGACAGGCGGGGCGCAGGACAGAGACAGTCGCTTTATAGCCCCTTGCACGTACACTTTAAAAAAAAAAAAGAAACTACACTATGACAAAACACGTATGTATTTATAAAAACACGTGGAATAAATATTGTATTGAACGTGAGCAAACATTAGACTAAAAAATAAATATGCTGGTACACTTTTAAAATAACTATTACAAGTTTCAAAGAAATAAAAATGTCAACACCTCTCGCCCTTCCCTTGCCTGCCTAGTCTTAAACTAAGGCATATTCAGGTTTGTTTACAATCTATCTTTCAAAATGTCTTTCGCAATCGCAGCAATAAGGCAACACGAGCAAGTGCCAAAGCCACATAATTAACCAGCTTCTTACCTCGTCTCAACGTCCAAACTGTTGTTATTGTTTTAATATAAAATTATTGCAAATCTCCCACAATATGGTCAAGCAAGCAGATATCCCTTTGCCCGTCTCTCTCTCTCTCTCTCTCTCTCCTGCCCCAGACGGTTATTACGCAGTTCTCTTGCTCTCTCTCTCTCTCTCTCTCTCTCTCTCTCTCTCTCTCTCTCTCTCTCTCTCTCTGTAACTGCCTGCCCACTTCCGGCCCCTTTTGCAAACAAGTCATTCTAGTGGTTGCATGTGTGAAATGCATGCTGTTTTTGTGTACTGTGTGGTCCTCCACTGTATTTGAAGAATGTTTTTAGTGCTTCAAGTTACATTCATAAATAATCGTACCAAAATAATACTTTTATAAGAGAAACGTTTTGGGAATCCAAAAAATGTCTTCAGAATAACTTCTAAATGCTCAATCAGAATTGATCAAGGCACCTGAAACATGTGTTTTAATATTCTTCTAGTTTTACTCATACATAAAAACAACAACAGTTTAAAACTGTGTCTCCACACTCGTTGTAATGGATGTAACCGTCACTCTCTTGTATAATTACAAATTTACAAAGCAGTGCACTTTTTCACACTAAAGCTAGTAGCATATGACACATCTGTAGACCATGGATACAGGAGCGAAACAATAACACACAGGTATCATTGAAATGTAATAGCGCTGGTGACATTTCTAGTCAACATCAC
Organism: Polyodon spathula; assembly: GCF_017654505.1. Lineage (NCBI taxonomy): Eukaryota > Metazoa > Chordata > Actinopteri > Acipenseriformes > Polyodontidae > Polyodon > Polyodon spathula. The sequence goes on from NC_054561.1 coordinate 2,617,060, forward strand.
TATCATCATCATGATCTATACCAAGAGTGCATGGGTTACCACAGTGTTCGTTGGCTTGACATGTACACAGTTCTGTGCATGCAAGATTGTTCTGGCTACAGACACAGTTGATTGTGCAGCGACCCCTACTGGTGCAGGCACAAATAAGGTCTCGCAGGCAGCTCAGATGCCACTGGGCCTTTGAATAATACAGAAGTAGTTCATCATCCATATTTCTCTTTTCATGTTGCAATGGTGAGCCAATAACTAGTTTACCTATGTGCAACATCCAAACCTTTGTTTGCCAAGACACAGTTTTGACATATCTTCACATGGCGGGGCCAGTG